>NC_090657.1:30000-330000 GCF_040937935.1 Hyperolius riggenbachi
TCCTTTAAGTGAAGATGAGGAAGTCTTTAAAAAAGGTGGCCACTAATGGTACAATTTGCCAAACTATTGTTCACAAACCATCTTCACATGAACATTTGCAAACTGCTACCTTGGGACCACTAAGAGACAAAAACCTCCTAACCAGTTTTATCAGATTGACAGAATCCTTAAAAACAAAAAGTTATTAATCTGATCAGATTGGTTGTGAGATTTTTGTCCATTAGTAGTGCCAATCAATCATTTCCAATCATTCATCTGAGGAATTGTTTGTAAACAAATTGTATCGTTAGGGGCCTTACCTAGTAGATCTCACTTTTTGTGCAGTAATTAATTAAAGAGAACCTGTACTGAGTAAAAATATTTAAAATAAACACATGAGGTAACTTCAAATGAACATTGCATAGTTACCTTGCCATCAGTTCCACTCAGAAGCTCACCATTTTCTTCTGACAATCTCTTCCAGTTCTGACAATATTTTGTCAGATCTGAAATATATCAGTTGCTGTCAGTAAAATATCAGTTGCTGTCAGTTATAACTGAGAGGAAAACTGATGAGCCATAGGGAAACATGGACATTACCTGGTACAAGTGGGCGATGTTACAATTTAACTGTGTGCTGACCAGAAAGCTGTTATGGGTAATGGCCATTTTCAAAATGGAGGATGGAGAATTCCCTTGATCAGTGAACAAATAGGACGCGGGACAGGAGAAAGACACTGAGCAGTAGACTACATGGAAGGTAAATATGACTTGAGTATGTTTATTTTTACTTTAATTTTCAGTTCAGGTTTTCTTTAAACTTCTTGGATCCACCCAGTGCACACCAATGAAACCTCTTCTACCCAATTAAAGGAGTACTATCGATTGAAACGACTTTTTTTTTTAATACTGTATATTAGTGTACACATTACCACTAGTGCTAGGGGCACTTTATTTATTCACCCAGGTCTCTCTCTCACTATCCCTGCTTAAAAATTCATTTCTCACACAGCTCATAGTAGTTTGGGTCACCCTGAGCTGCTTGGTTACTCTGCCACACAGCTCACAAATATATTTCACTGTGTCACTCACAGCATGCAGGAGACATGAGGAGAAATAGGCTGATCTGAGGTGGTAACAGGTAACTAAATGAGCTGTAATATTGCTGGAATATAACTAGCTATAAACAATAGTCTGTGTTTACACTCAGTCTGGCTGCTGCTTGAGGTGATTCACTCCAGGCTGCATCCACTTTACAAGCTGCTGAGAGGGGCAGACCACTGTTTACAATTAGCATTATTAGTATCTTTATCAGTCAAGAGAAGCAAAGATAATAAACACACATTGCTAGAATCTTTAACCCCTTACCACCATATCAATAAGTTTCTTTCAGCAAGGTGATAATTAAACTAGAAACTGAGGAGTTGATAGCAACTCCCCTGTGCAGACATGGGCTTAGCCCTCTGGGAGCCCTCAGCATATAGATACATTTGTATCAAACACTGACGGCCAAAACTGACGGAGGATTTTACAGCTGAGAGGAACAGCTGTGTGAGGAATCAAATTGCTCCTAGTACTTGTCCTAATGTGTGCTACAACATACAGCATTTAAAAATAAATGCATACATCGATAGTATTCCTTTAAGGCATCCCCCACCCTTCTGACAGACCAGTCAACATATTTAATATAATGCTAATGGTTCTGAGCTAATACAAAATTATCTTGCTTAGATCTGAGACACACACACACACACACACACACACACACACACACACTTATAATTGGCTAACCACTGACCAATTTTACCACCTCCATGTAGTATGGGGATAGGAACATACTAGGCAGAATCACATATGCGTTTTCCATAGCTGTCGACCCTTAGACCGATTTCACATTGCAAAAAGGCAAGGTGCCCCCACTGACAAAAATCAGGCCTTCAGGAGAATACCACGTTACTACACAGTATTCCTCATCTGGCCAAGCAGGAAGTGCACAGAAGCATATTATAAAAACACACTTCTGTGCTACTGCATCGCGTTGGAAAGTTTTTAAAAATACTCACGATGCCATAGACAGAGGCGTAGCTAGGGTTTTCAGCGCCCGGGGACAAAGACTATTAATGCGCCCCCCAAAGTCAAGGTTGCGGCACGCGTAGCGCCAAAAAGGGGCGTGGCCACATAATAAATGTGGGCGTGGTTATGGGTGGAGCCAAATGTATATGGAGGTTAGCAGGCTCACGCTCACCCACCCTCCCTCAGTATGTACCTTCCAGCATGTTCCAAGAAAAATTCAGCAATCATGAGCCCCCCCCATCAAGACAAATTCAGCAATCATGAGACCCCCAACATAACCAACTCAGCAATCATGAGGCCCCCAACAAGGCAAATTCAGCGATCTTGAGGCCCCCAACAAATCATGAGGCCCCCAACAAGACAAATTCAGTAACCATGAGGCCCCCAATAAGACAAATTCAGCAGTCATGAGTCACATAAATAGACAGCATTTCACATAAATAGGTAGAATGCCCCCTTAATATGGTAGACACCTCTCACCTGGCAGCAGTTCTCCAAAATACACTCAATCTGACGTGGTTCCCCAAAAATAGGTAGCCCCAGGTCTATAGTTGTCCCCAGAATAGGTGGCCAGCAGTATAGATGTCCCCAGAATAGGTGGCCAGCGGTATAGATGTCCCCAGAACAGGTAGCCAGGGGTAGAGATGTCCACAGAACAGGTAGCCAGGGGTATATGTGCCCAGTATATGTAGGCAGGGATATGTGTGCCCAGTATATGTAGCCAGAGGTATATGTGCCCAGTATATGTAGCCAGGGGTATATATGCCCAGTATATGTAGCCAGGAGAATAATATGTGCCCGGTATATATAGTCAGGCGTATATGTGCCCAGTATATGTAGCCAGGGGTATATATGCCCAGTCCATGTAGCCAGGGGGTATATATGCCCAGTATATGTAGCCAGGGGGTATATATGCCCAGTATATGTAGCCAGGGGGTATATATGCCCAGTATATGTAGCCAGGGGGTATATATGCCCAGTATATGTAGCCAGGGGGTATATATGCCCAGTATATGTAGCCAGGGGGTATATATGCCCAGTATATGTAGCCAGGGGGTATATATGCCCAGTAGATTTAGCCAGGGGGTATATATGCCCAGTCCATGTAGCCAGGGGGTATATATGCCCAGTAGATGTAGCCAGGGGTATATATGCCCAGTATATGTAGCCAGGGGTATATATGCCCAGAGTAGGTAGCCAGGGGTATATATGCCCAGTCCATGTAGCCAGGGGGTATATATGCCCAGTCCATGTAGCCAGGGGGTATATATGCCCAGTATATGTAGCCAGGGGGTATATATGCCCAGTAGATTTAGCCAGGGGGTATATATGCCCAGTAGATGTAGCCAGGGGGTATATATGCCCAGTAGATGTAGCCAGGGGTATATATGCCCAGTATATGTAGCCAGGGGGTATATATGCCCAGTAGATGTAGCCAGGGGGTATATATGCCCAGTAGATGTAGCCAGGGGGTATATATGCCTAGTAGATGTAGCCAGGGGGTATATATGCCCAGTAGATGTAGCCAGGGGTATATATGCCCAGTAGATGTAGCCAGGGGGTATATATGCCCAGTAGATGTAGCCAGGGGTATATATGCCCAGTAGATGTAGCCAGGGGGTATATATGCCCAGTAGATGTAGCCAGGGGGTATATATGCCCAGTAGATGTAGCCAGGGGGTATATATGCCCAGTAGATGTAGCCAGGGGTATATATGCCCAGTAGATGTAGCCAGGGGGTATATATGCCCAGTAGATGTAGCCAGGGGTATATATGCCTAGTATATGTAGCCAGGGGGTATATATGCCCAGTATATGTAGCCAGGGGGTATATATGCCCAGTAGATGTAGCCAGGGGTATATATGCCCAGTAGATGTAGCCAGGGGTATATATGCCCAGTAGATGTAGCCAGGGGTATATATGCCCAGTAGATGTAGCCAGGGGGTATATATGCCCAGTAGATGTAGCCAGGGGGTATATATGCCCAGTAGATGTAGCCAGGGGGTATATATGCCCAGTAGATGTAGCCAGGGGGTATATATGCCCAGTAGATGTAGCCAGGGGGTATATATGCCCAGTAGATGTAGCCAGGGGTATATATGCCCAGTAGATGTAGCCAGGGGTATATATGCCCAGTAGATGTAGCCAGGGGTATATATGCCCAGTAGATGTAGCCAGGGGTATATATGCCCAGTAGATGTAGCCAGGGGTATATATGCCCAGTAGATGTAGCCAGGGGTATATATGCCCAGTAGATGTAGCCAGGGGTATATATGCCCAGTAGATGTAGCCAGGGGTATATATGCCCAGTAGATGTAGCCAGGGGTATATATGCCCAGTAGATGTAGCCAGGGGTATATATGCCCAGTAGATGTAGCCAGGGGTATATATGCCCAGTAGATGTAGCCAGGGGTATATATGCCCAGTAGATGTAGCCAGGGGTATATATGCCCAGTAGATGTAGCCAGGGGTATATATGCCCAGTAGATGTAGCCAGGGGTATATATGCCCAGTAGATGTAGCCAGGGGTATATATGCCCAGTAGATGTAGCCAGGGGTATATATGCCCAGTAGATGTAGCCAGGGGTATATATGCCCAGTAGATGTAGCCAGGGGTATATATGCCCAGTAGATGTAGCCAGGGGTATATATGCCCAGTAGATGTAGCCAGGGGTATATATGCCCAGTAGATGTAGCCAGGGGTATATATGCCCAGTAGATGTAGCCAGGGGTATATATGCCCAGTAGATGTAGCCAGGGGTATATATGCCCAGTAGATGTAGCCAGGGGTATATATGCCCAGTAGATGTAGCCAGGGGTATATATGCCCAGTAGATGTAGCCAGGGGTATATATGCCCAGTAGATGTAGCCAGGGGTATATATGCCCAGTAGATGTAGCCAGGGGTATATATGCCCAGTAGATGTAGCCAGGGGTATATATGCCCAGTAGATGTAGCCAGGGGTATATATGCCCAGTAGATGTAGCCAGGGGTATATATGCCCAGTAGATGTAGCCAGGGGTATATATGCCCAGTAGATGTAGCCAGGGGTATATATGCCCAGTAGATGTAGCCAGGGGTATATATGCCCAGTAGATGTAGCCAGGGGTATATATGCCCAGTAGATGTAGCCAGGGGTATATATGCCCAGTAGATGTAGCCAGGGGTATATATGCCCAGTAGATGTAGCCAGGGGTATATATGCCCAGTAGATGTAGCCAGGGGTATATATGCCCAGTAGATGTAGCCAGGGGTATATATGCCCAGTAGATGTAGCCAGGGGTATATATGCCCAGTAGATGTAGCCAGGGGTATATATGCCCAGTAGATGTAGCCGGGGGTATATATGCCCAGTAGATGTAGCCGGGGGTATATATGCCCAGTAGATGTAGCCGGGGGTATATATGCCCAGTAGATGTAGCCAGGGGGTATATATGCCCAGTAGATGTAGCCAGGGGGTATATATGCCCAGTAGATGTAGCCAGGGGGTATATATGCCCAGTAGATGTAGCCAGGGGTATATATGCCCAGTAGATGTAGCCAGGGGTATATGTGCCCAGTAGATGTAGCCAGGGGTATATGTGCCCAGTAGATGTAGCCAGGGGTATATATGCCCAGTAGATGTAGCCAGGGGTATATATGCCCAGTAGATGTAGCCAGGGGTATATATGCCCAGAGTAGGTAGCCAGGTGTCCCCCTCCCTGCCTCCCCAGCAGGAGGGGAGCAGTGCAGAGAAGAGGGAGAGCTGCTCTCTCTCCCTCGCTGTCCCCTCCATTAATGTCCGGGTGCTGGCAGCGGCGGCGGGCGGAACTTACCTCCGTCTCGTCGCAGCGCGGATGGATCTGCCGCTACTCTGGTCTAGTCCAGACCAGAGCAGCGGCTGCGGGATCCGAACTTCCGGCCGGCGCTGGAGCGAGACGGAGGTGAGTCCCGCCCGCTGCGCCAGCACCCGGACAATAACGGAGGGGACAGCGATGGAGGGAGGGAGAGCCCTAAGGTGAGAGAAGGGGGGGGAGATGGCCCCCTTCTCCACCGTCCGCATAGCTCTCCCTCTTCTCTTCTCTGCGCTGCTCCCCTCCGCAGAAAAAAAAAAAAATCAGCTCAGCTGGGCGCCCTTAGGGACCCGGCGCCCGGGGGCACTTGACCTACCCCGACCCCCCCTAGCTCCGCGCCTGGCCATAGACCAGTGATGGCTAACCTTGGCACTCCAGCTGCGACAACACTACAAATCCCATCAGGCCTCTGCCTCCCCGAGTTATGCTTAGATCTGTCCGAGTATTACAATGCCTCATGGGACTTGTAGTTCTACCACAGCCGGAATGTCAGAATTAGCCATCACTGCCATAGACTAACAACTAACGGGCTGACTCAGGTCACTGCGCTGTAACGTAGTTCTGGACCAGCGTCAGAGTGAGGACTTCTGGGGGACCGCAACGCTGGTAATGTGATTTACCCCATAGGTTAGTACCGGACTGCAGTAGCAGTGCATTCACTTCATGCACCGCCCCAGAGTAAAAGGGTCCTTCTACTACATGGAGGTGGAAAAATTGGTCAGCGATTGGCCAAACATAATTGAAAGTGTTTACCAGGCTTCACTGGTCAGTATAATAATGAATGGCATCTGTATCACATCTGGCATCCATTTTCCATGCACTGCTATAATCCATCACACACCAAAGGAAATGAGATTTTCACCACTTCACACTCTTGAGCTGTTACTCCATGGCCCATATGCAAGTCACTTTCTCCTAGGTGAGATTTCACACCTTACTAGAAAATGTATTTTAATCCCCCAGCAAGCACGAAAATTATCAAAATGATTGATCGTGCTTTTTCAATTGTAAAATGCTAAAACGTTATTTGAAAAATAAAAAAATAAAAACTTCTAGGAGGTAACTCAGGAGAAATAGTGACTTGCATATGGGCCCATACATTCACATTATAATAAACTAAAGACAAGTTACTAGGCTTTTCACAGATTATATTGTCCCCAATAATTATGTTAATGGGTTTTTTTAGTAGGAAAAATGTCATGGAAAAACTGATACATTTTTTCTGCAAGTCCCACAGTTTGGCCCCTCCCGATTCAAAGGATAGCATATTTCACTGCTAGCTGGCCATGCAGCAGACCATTATCCCCAGCCTGCATGTCAGTAATGAGCAGATGTGATTGCTGTTTGGGGGACAGGTCAAGTACCTCAGTGCTGTATGTATGCAGTGCTAGGCAATGGCAGAGCAATGCATGTGTAGAGCACTGGGGCCCCAAACTATCCCCTAGCAACAACTGATCGCCAGGGATGAGCAGAAACTACACCAGTGCGAATGTATGCATCGTAGTTTGTAGGTGAAGTTGCAGAACTACGCTTACGAATTTACGCGTAGCGAAGTACCGCTACGCGGTATGCTTACAAATTTACGTATTGGAAAAGGGAATGTATGCATAGAAGAGTTCCCAGGATAAGCACCTAAAGAGGAATTCATGCGTAAAATTTTCTGCATACAGGCATAAGCATCCGCATACACTACGCTTCACACTACGCGTAATTGCGTATTTTAACCCGTAGTCTACGAAATGCATACGAAGCGAATATTTGATTTCGAAGCCGTAGTTTGGCGAAGCTTAATTGCATAAAACTACGTGTAGTGAAGTTGGCTGACTACGACCATCCCTGCTGATCACTACAGGTGGAAGTCAAAGGTTTATCACAGTGATCTGCAAAATTGGCTCTCCAGCTGTTAAGGAACTACAAGTCCCACAATGATTCATAAAGGCAAATGCATTGTGGGACTTGTAGTTCCTTAACAGCTGGAGAGCCAATTTTGCAGATCACTGGTTTAACTTATAGATAGTACAGGGGTAAAGAAAAAAAATATTTGTCTTTATTATCAGACACTGCTGATGCAGAATGATTAACAGTAGGGATGGTCAATGGGATGCAAATAATTTAAAGTTTATGTAGCATTATGCCCATTTTGAATATAAAAATGCAGCTTGAGGCCAGAAACACACTAGGAGCGGTTTTCTGAGCGATGTTGCGATTTGAAAACTCGCTAATGTAATGCTATGGGTGTGATCCCACTTGAGCAATTTGATTTTATAAAAATCCCCCATAGCATTGCATTAGCAAAAGCCTTTTCAAATTGCTAGGGATTAGAAGTCGTTCCTAGTGGGTTTATGGCCTGAGGCTGGGAACACACAGTACAAACCCCAGCTCTGCAGAAAACGCAGTGTGTTTGCCTGCAATGGTAGTCAACGGGCAGCATCAACATGCATATGTGTTTTATAATTTGCATTTTTAAAAAACTCTGGTTTTGTCGCATATTTTGTTTTAAAAACTCACATAATGAAAGTCAATGGTGAAGCAATGTAAAGAGTTTTTATAACAAACCAAACAAATAAAAAAAAACAAAAAAAAACAAACACTCACTCGCTTACAGGAAGTATAAGGAGGACATGATTTTTTTGTTCAGAAAGACAGTGGCTTTTGATAAGGTGTCGGTCTTTCTCCCGGGGACTTAGATCAATGAATCTGAACTATGTTCCCATTCATTGATCTCTGGGCTAACAGGGGGGGGGGGGGGAGGAGGGGAGGGGGAGCATGGGAGCACACAGCAGCAAATTGAGAAAAAAAAACTATTGTGTAATTTGCAAGAAGTGTGAAACCCACTAGGAGCAATTTTCTGAGCGCTTGTGATTTGCAAAGCTCTTGCTAATGTAATGCTATGGGGTGTGATCCCACTTGAGCGATGTGATTTTATAAAAATCCCCCATCGCATTGCATTAGCAAGAGCTTTTTCAAATCACCAGCAATTAGAAGTCGCTCCAAGTGGGTTTCTGGTCTCAGGGTCTGAATACACTAGTACGCTTCCATCCGCTTAACCACTTGAGGATCGCCCCAAGCCGATGGTCGGCGGCAAAGACTGGGCCTAAACTACCGCAATACGCCCATCGGCAGGGGCGGCGGCGGGCATGGTTATGCGGCGATCGCGTCATTCATAACGCGATCAGCCGCCGGCGACTGGCTCCGCCCCCCTCGCGCTGTAACCCGCCGGCCGTTCGTTACTAGCACCCGGATCGCCGCACGCAATGTGTATAAAAGGCTTTGTAATGTATACAAAGCCTATTATACAGGCTGCCTCCTGCCCTGGTGGTCCCAGTGTCCAAGTGACCACCAGGGAGGCTGCAGCCACCCTAGTCTGCACCCAAGCACACCGCTTTCCCCCCCTGATCGTCCACAGCACCCCTCAGACCCCCACCCCAGACCACTGTTTGCACCCAGTCACCCCCCCTAATCACCCATCAATCACCCCCTATCACCACCTGTCACTGTTACCCATCAGATTAGACCCTAATATGCCCCTTGCGGGCACCCAATCACCCACCCACACTCTCAGATTGCCTTAAGACCCCACTTATCAATTAGCCAGTGCATTATTTACATCTGTTCTTCCCTGTAATAACCCACTGATCACCTGTCAATCACCCATCAATCACCCCCTGTCACTGCCATCCATGAATCAGCCCCTAACCTGCCCCTTGCGGGCAATCTGATCACCCACCCACACCAATAGATCGCCCGCAGATCCAACGTCAGATCACCTCCCAAGTGCAGTGTTTACATCTGTTCTCTACCCTAAACACCCACTAATTACCCATCACCCCCTTTCACCGCCTGTCACTGTTACCCATCAGATTATACCCTAATCTGCCCCTAGGGCACCCAATCACCCGCCCACACCCTCAGAATGCCCTCAGACCCCAGCCCTGATCACCTCACCATTGCATTGCTTGCATCTATTTCCCCCCTCTAATTACACCTTGAGACACCCATCAATCACCTCCTGTCACCCCCTAGCACACCTACCCATCAGATCAGGCCCTAATTTGCCCCGTGTGGGCTCCTGATCACTCGGCCAAACCCTCAGATCCCCCTCAGACCCCCTTCCGATCACCTCCCCAGTGCATTGATTGCATCTATTTTCCCCTCTAACCGCCCCCTGAGACACCCATCAATCACCTCCTGTCACCCCATAGCACTCCTATCCATCAGATCAGGCCCAATACAACCTGTCATCTAAGAGGCCACCCTGCTTATGACCAGTTCCACAAAATTTGCCCCCTCATAGACCACATGTCATCAAAATTTGCAGATGCTTATACCCCTGAACAGTCATTTTGAGAAATTTGGTTTCCAGACTACTCACGGTTTTGGGCCCGTAAAATGCCAGGGCAGTATAGGAACCCCACAAGTAACCCCATTTTAGAAAGAAGACACCCCAAGGTATTCCGTTAGGAGTATGGTGAGTTCATAGAAGATTTTATTTTTTGTCACAAGTTAGCGGAAATTGATTTTAATTGTTTTTTTTTTTTCACAAAGTGTCATTTTCCGCTAACTTGTGACAAAAATTAAAATCTTCTATGAACTCACCATACTCCTAACGGAATACCTTGGGGTGTCTTCTTTCTAAAATGGGGTTACTTGTGGGGTTGCTATACTGCCCTGGCATTTTACGGGCCCAAAACCGTGATGAGTAGTCTAGAATCCAAATGCCTCAAAATGACCTGTGAATAGGACATTAGGTCCCTTAGCGCACCTAGGTTGCAAAAAAAGTGTCACATGTGGTATCACTATACTCATAAGAAGTAGTAAAATGTGTTTTGGGGTGTATTTTTATACATACCCATGCTGGGTGGGAGAAATCTCTCTGCAAATGGACAATTCTGTGTAAAAGAAAAAAAAAAAAAAAAAAGAAAACAAAAAGAAAAGAAAAAAAAAATTAAATAATTGTCTATTTACAGAGATATTTCTCCCACTCAGCATCTGTATGTGTAAAAATACACCACAAAACACATACTACTTCTCCTGAGTACAGCGGTACCACATGTGTGGCACTTTTTTGCACACTAACTGCGCTAAGGGGTCCAAAGTCCAATGAGTACCTTTAGGATTTCACAGGTCATTTTGTGACATTTGGTTTCAAGACTACTCCTCACAGTTTAGGGCCCCTAAAATGCCAGGTCAGTATAGGAATCCCACAAGTGACCCCATTTTAGAAAGAAGACACCCCAAGGTATTCTGTTAGGAGTTTGGTGAGTTCATAGAAGATTTTAATTTTTGTCACAAGTTAGCGGAAAATGACACATTTTGTGGAAAAAAAAAACAATTAAAATCAATTTCCGCTAACTTGTGACAAAAAATAAAATCTTCTATGAACTCACCATACTCCTAACGGAATACCTTGGGGTGTCTTCTTTCTAAAATGGGGTCATTAGTGGGGTTCCTATACTGCCCTGGCATTTTAGGGGCCCTAAACCATGAGGAGTAGTCTTGAAACCAAATGTCGCCTAATGACCTGTGAAATTCTAAAGGTACTCATTGGACTTTGGGCCCCATAGCGCAGTTAGGGTGCAAAAAAGTGCCACACATGTGGTATCACCGTACTCAGGAGAAGTAGTATAATGTGTTTCGGGGTGTATTTTTACATATACCCATGCTGAGTGGGAGAAATGTGTAAAAATACACCACAAAACACATTATACTACTTCTCCTGAGTACGGCAATGCCACATGTGTGGCACTTTTTTGCAGCCTAACTGCGCTAAGGGGCCCAAAGTCCAATGAGTATCTTTAGGCTTTACAGGGGTGCTTACAATTAGGCATCCCCAAAATGCCAGGACAGTGAACACACCCCATTTTGGAAAGTAGACGCTTGAAGGTATTGAGAGAGGAGCATAGTGAGTCCGTGGCAGATTTCATTTTTTTTTTTTCGCAAGTTAGAAGAAACGGAAACTTTTTTTTTGTTGTTGTCACAAAGTGTCATTTTCCGCTAACTTGTGACACAAAATAAAATCTTCTATGAACTCACCTTGCCTCTCACTTAATACTTTGGGATGTCTTTCCAAAATGGGGTCATTTGGGGGGTATTTATACTATCCTGGAATTTTAGCACCTCAAGAAACATGACAGGTGGTCAGAAAAGTCAGAGATGCTTCCAAAGGGGAAAATTCACTTTTGGCAAAATAGTTTGTAAACGCTATAACTTGTACCCAATCCAATAAATATACACACAAAAAAAAAAAAAAAAAAATTCAATCAAAGACATGTAGCAGAATAGCTTTCGCGCTCAAATGTATAGGAAAATTTACTTTATTTGAAAAATGTCATCACAGAAAGTTAAAAAAGTCATTTTTTGGACAAAATTCATGTCTTTTTTGATGAATATAATAAAAAGTAGAACTCGCAGCAGTAATCAAATAGCACCAAAAGAAAGCTGTATTAGTGACAAGAAAAGGAGGTCAAATTCATTTAGATGGTAGGTTGTATGAGCGAGCAATAAACCGTGAAAGCTGCAGTGGTCTGAATGGAAAAAAAGGCTCTGGTCCTTAACCACTTGCCGACCGCGCACTCATACCGCGCGTCGGCAAAGTGGCAGCTGCAGGACCAGCGACGCAGTTCTGCGTCGCCGGCTGTAGGCTAATTAATCAGGAAGCTTGCGTGAGCGGCTGCTTCCTGTCAATTCACAGCGGGGGGGGGCTCCGTGAATAGCCTGCGGGCCGCCGATCGCGGCTCGCATGCTAAATGTAAACACAAGCAGAAATAATCCGCTTTGTTTACATTGTATGGCGCTGCTGCGCAGCAGCGCCGTAAGGCAGATCGGCGATCCCCGGCCAATCAGCGGCCGGGGATCACCGCCATGTGACAGGGGACAGCCTGTCACTGGCTGCACAGGACAGATAGTGTCCTGTGCAGCCCAGATCACCAGGGGGGACAGGGAGGAGAGGGAGGGGGGGAATCTCGCCGCGGAGGGGGGCTTTGAGGTGCCCCCCCGCAACACCCATCAGGCAGGAGCGATCAGACCCCCCCAGCACATCATCCCCCTAGTGGGGAAAAAAGGGGGCGATCTGGTCGCTCTGCCTGGCTGCACAGCCCACCCAGCACAGATCAGCTAAAACAGCGCTGGTCCTTAAGGGGGGGGGGGGTAAAGGGTGGGTCCTCAAGAAGTTAAGGGGCGAAAACACTGTGGTCCTCAAGTGGTTAAAAGTGGACATAAACATGCTCAGGCTGTTACATTGCACTGGGTTTTAAATGCATTACAGAAAATAAAAAATAAAAAAAATAAACAAACACAAAACACCAAGTTAAACTTGCTACAAAATCAAGTTAGAGAATTTTGCCCATTCATCCCTACAAGCAATATGCATGTCAGCAACATCTAAAACCAAAAGAAAGTGTATTATATTGATCCAGGTCCCATACAATTTATATCCAATTGACTATCCACTTAATACAGACCCGTTATCCACCACAGCAGCATATCCACCATGTATATTGCTGTATAATCCACCCGCCTTCCCTAATAACACATCACCCCCCCCCCCCCCAAAAAAAAACAAAAACCAAACAAACACCCCTTCAGGAATGCACTTCACACCAGACCAATTCCCCTGGTGGTCAGAAAACAGCTTAGGGCCCGTTTCCACTATCGCGAATCCGCAAGCGGATTTGCATAGCCAATACAAGTGGATGGCCCTGTTTCCACTTGTCAGTAATCCTGAGCGTTTTTCTGTGTGGGAGAAATCTGCACGGCAGAGCCATCAGAATTTGCATCCCGCACACCGCTATGCGAATCGCCGCTAATGTATTTAATAGGGAAATCGCATGCGGTTTTGGCATGCATATTTTACCGCGATTTCACATGCGATTTTGCATAGAAAGTAATGTTAAATCACACAGGCAATGACATGGTTAAAATCGCATCACTACTAACCTATGCGAAATCGCATGCAAAATAACTGTAAAATATGCATGCGAAAACACACCCGCATGTGATTTCGTCAGCAGGGGATTCGCGGCGATTCCGCACCGCACAAGTGGAAACGGCTCTCATAGTTGGAACTAAGACCACCTGTGTGCAGGAGGCGGGAACTCTGACAACGCAGTAGTAGGGAGGGTCAATTAGATGCAAATGCTAACAAGTTGATGCAGGTTCATGCAATTTTATATGCTAATATACACAGCTTGGAAATTGGCCAGATAAATCCTGCCATGGTGATTGTCCATTTTCAAGATGCATACATTTGCATGTACATTTTGCATAATACTGCACCAGCTTGCTATCATTTGCATGTCATTGCCGATCCCTAGTCAGGGACTCTAAAGCTGAGTACACACGTACGATAACGATCGTTCAAAAACGAACGATAACGACAATTGGACCGATAATCGTGCGCTCCAAATTTTCCAAGGATCGTTTTTTGGGACGATAACGACCTTTATCGTTCAATCCGACCGATCCAACCCGGCGGATTTTTTCTAAAGATAATCGTTCAATCGTTGCAGTGTGTACAAAGATCGTCCGATAACGCATGTTCTTATTGCCTGTCATAACGTCACTTCCGTTTGCGCACGCATTTTTTAATAGTTCGTCGTTCAGTACTTTATACTTATATCGTTCACGTGTGTACACAATCGTTCATTACGAACGACCTTTTCCGTCTAATTTGAATATCGTGTAAACGTCACGAATCGTTCGTAACGAACGATCTTTATCGGACGTGTATACGAACCTTAACAAACACTGGCTATATTTTAATGGTCAAATGCTAAGTAGCAAAAAAATTGACTTCAATATAAAATTAACATCAAACAAAATTGTTACCATTTCATTGACCAGGTGCATTGCTAGGGCCCTGGGAGATCTGGCGCACCAGGCCACAGTCAAGCTGTGACACGTTCCCACATAGAAATACCATAAACAGGCAGCATTTTACAATAAATGGCAGAGCTTCTGTGTTGGCCTGGGTGTTGTGCTCAGCTGGCCTGCTGGTGATGTGCTGGCTGGACTGGCAGGGATGGGAGCAGTGCTGGCTTAAAGCGGCCCCAAACTAAACATTTTTTTAATTAAAAATACTTAGTTGCACCACTCTGACACATACAAAGATAAATAAACTCTCCTTCAAACCTATGATCATTTCAGTGCATGCTTTTCACCCTTCTCTTTTCACAGCTAGGGTTATACTGGGGGGCAGCCATTAGTAATTCCTCCATTGCCGGACACCATCTACTCCACCAGTTTGCCAGAAAAATCCCGGCAATTTGAAAGGAAGTCAGGGGTTCCTCCAATAAATGTAAAATATTATATATTTGTCATCATGCAGCTGAAAAAGGACTGTTATTTATTATTATAATTTAGAAAATAGATTTTATTTCTGAAATCTTGTATTTTTAATTTGGGTCCACTTTTACAAGCTTGTGGAACTGTGCTGCCTGGCTTAATGAGCTGGTGATGCGGACTGTGTTATGCCAGCTGGCTGAGTGACCAACTGACCTGGTGATGCTATGCTGTGTGACCTACTGTGCTGCAGGATGGCTGACCCATACCAACTGGCAGGCAGCAGACGGGACACTGAACTGTCCAACAAGCACACAGTTCAACCTCCTGTCTCTCCTAAAGGAAACCCAAGACTTCCAGACTGCAAGCATTTATAGTTACCAGGGTGCTTTCTCCTGCCCCCTGTAGGCCGTGGGCTTCCTCACCATCCTCCCAGTCCCATCCATTTATCTGCTGTCCAGCTCGGTAGTCTGGAAGTTCTGCAAATGCATGACTGTGAGCATCCGTGGCCGCACTCCTGTGGCTAGGAGTATTCTGCGCAGACAACCAGCCACAGAAGCACCATTGGGGCTGCACACAGTCAGGTATACACAGGGGAACATGACTGAGCCCAGTCACAGCTTTAAAGGGAACCTAAACTGAGAAGTATATGGATTTAAAAAAAAAAAAAAAAAAAAAAAAAATACCAATTACCCGACTGCCCTGCTGATCCTGTGTCTCTAAGGCTAAGTTCACAGTGGGACGTTAAAGTCGCATGTTAAAATAGCATTTAAAGGGGAACTGAAGTAGGAGGTATACGGAGGCTGCCATATTTATTTCCTTTTAATCAATACCAGTTGCCTGGCAGCCCTGCGGGTCTATTTCTCTGCAGTAGTATCTGAATAACACCAGAAACAAGCATGCAGCTTGTCTTGTTCGATCTGACTTTAAGGTCTGAAACACCTGATCTGCTGCATGCTTGTTCAGGGGCTACAGCTAATAGTATTAGAGGCAGAGGATCAGCAGGGCTGCCAGGCAACTGGTATTGCTTAAAAGGAAACAAACATGACAGCCTCCATATACCTCTCTTCAGTTCCCCTTTAAGGGGCGAAAAGACTGTGGTCCTTAAGTGGTTAAATTGCTTTTAAAAACGTGTTTTAGGCCACATACACACATCAGACCATAGTCTTTTGAAAATGAAAGATCACAGACCAATCTTACCACCCTTCATGTAGTAAGAGAGCCATACTCTACACAGTCTTTTCTATGGAGCTGAACTCCCCATCAGAAAAAAATCATTGCAAGATGCTGCACACTAGAGTTGGGCCGAACCTCCGATTTTAGGTTCGCGAACCCTGTTCGCGAACTTCCGCGAAAGGTTCGGTTCGCGAAAAAGTTCGCGAACCGCAATAGACTTCAATGGGGAGGCGAACTTTGAAAGTTTAAAAAAACTCTAATACCTGGAGCCACACCTAATTGAGTGAAATACACATCACTGCTGGAGGACCCACCCACCCTCCTCCAAGCAAGGTTCTTTATACCATTTGCCTGCCTACACTAATTAGTTATGGGACAGCTGCTACGGAGATTTTAATTGTCCTCCCCCTCCTCCCCTTCTACCCTTCTACCCATTCCCTCCTCCCTCCTACCGGAGGGAGGAGGGTCTCTTCTGCCAGGGAATTATACTATTTTAAAAACCAGTATACATCATACCATAGCTGGGAATACATACATGAGTATACATCGTACCATAGCTGGGGATACATACATGAGTATACATCATACCATAGCTGGGAATCAAACCCAGATCTCACTGTGTGGTGGGCATGTCACCCTAAGCACTGTACCACTACAGAAGTAAGTGAAGCTAGCCTAAAATTTTACATTTATGCTCAATGCAATAGAACCATTAGGTTGCTTAACCTCCCTAGCGGTATGGACAGAAATGTCCGTTCAAAAAAACATGCTGTGAACAGTATAAACATGCATAAACATCAATACTCTCCTGCACTGTATACTAGACCCTTGCTTGACACATTTTGGCAAGTTACAGGAAAAAAAAAGTTTTAAAAATAAATTTTATCACTTTTTGCACAGAAATCCTGGGGAAATTGAACGCTGGGAAGGTTAAAGGAGAACTGTAGTGAGAGGTATATGGAGGCTGACATATTGATTTCCTTTTAAGCTCTACCAGTTGCCTGGCAGCCCTGCTGATCTATTTGGCTGCAGTAGTGTGAATCACACCAGAAACAAGCATGCAGCTAATCTTGTCAGATCTTACAAAAATGTCAAACACCAGATCATACCATAGCTAGGAATCAAACCCAGTTCTCACTGTGTGGTGGGCACGTCACCCTAAGCACTGTACCACTACAGAAGTAAGTGAAGCTAGCCTAAAATTTTACATTTATGCTCAATGCAATAGAACCATTAGGTTGCTTAAAGGAGAACTGTAGTGAGAGGTATATGGAGGCTACCATATTGATTTCCTTTTAAGCAATACCAGTTACCTGGCTATCCTGCAGATCCTCTGCCTCCAATACTTTTAGCCCTAGACCCTGAACAAGCATGCAGCAGATCTGGTGTTTGACATTTTTGTAAGATCTGACAAGATTAGCTGCATGCTTGTTTCTGGTGTGATTCACACTACAGTGGCTGGATAGTGTACTGGTTAAGGGCTCTGCCTTTGACATGGGAGACCAGGGTTTGAATCCTGGCTAGGTCAAGTACCTATTCAGTAAGGAGTTCAAGGCAAGACTCCCTAACACTGCAGGGTGGCCTCTTGAGCGCGTCCCTGTGGCTTGCAGCTCTTGAGCGCTTTGAGTCCGACAGGAGAAAAGCACTATACAAATGTTTGGATTATTATTATTACTGCAGCCAAATAGATCAGCAGGGCTGCCAGGCAACTGGTATAGCTTAAAAGGAAATCAATATGGCAGCCTCCATATACCTCTCACTACAGTTCTCCTTTAAGCAACCTAATGGTTCTATTGCATTGAGCATAAATGTTAAAATTTTAGGCTAGCTTCACTTCTGTAGTGGTACAGTGCTTAGGGTGATGTGCCCACCACACAGTGAGATCTGGGTTCGATTCCCAGCTATGGTATGATCTGGTGTTTGACATTTTTGTAAGATCTGACAAGATTAGCTGCATGCTTGTTTCTGGTGTGATTCACACTACTGCAGCCAAATAGATCAGCAGGGCTGCCAGGCAACTGGTAGAGCTTAAAAGGAAATCAATATGGCAGCCTCCATATACCTCTCACTACAGTTCTTCTTTAAGCAACCTAATGGTTCTATTGCATTGAGCATAAATGTAAAATTTTAGGCTAGCTTCACTTACTTCTGTAGTGGTACAGTGCTTAGGGTGACATGCCCACCACACAGTGAGATCTGGGTTCGATTCCCAGCTATGGTATGATGTATACTCATGTACGTATCCCCAGCTATGGTATGATGTATACTCATGTATGTATTCCCAGCTATGGTATGATGTATACTCATGTATGTATTCCCAGCTATGGTATGATGTATACTCATGTATGTATTCCCAGCTATGGTATGATGTATACTGGTTTTTAAAATAGTATAATTCCCTGGCAGAAGAGACCCTCCTCCCTCCGGTAGGAGGGAGAAGGGTAGAAGGGGAGGAGGGAGGAGGGAGGCCAATTAAAAACTCTCTAGCAGAGTGTGTAGCAGCTGTCCCATAACTAATTAGTGTAGCCAGACAACTGAGTCAAATGGTATAAAGGACCTAGCTTGAAGAGAGGGTGGGCGGGTTCTCTAACACTGAAAGCAGTGTGTTTGACAATAACATGTCTGCTGACAGTGAAATGGAGGCTAAAAATGTTGCTCAATACAGCATTATGGGGCGAATCGAACTTCCGCAAAAGTTCGCCTGATGCAGGCGAACGCGAACCCCCAAAGTTCGCCTGGAACCGTTCGGCCCATCTCTACTGCACACACAGATGCTGTACAGACACAAAAGATCAGTATCTGCAAAAGATCTGTTCCTGCCAAAAATCCATTCCTGCAAATTGCAATGATAATCTATGAGATCTGCAGATCATCATACACACATGATTTAACTGACATTCATCTGCAGATCAGAACCACCAGGATGGATTTTCAGATCTGCAGATGATTGCTTGATCTGCAGATGAATGTCAGTTAAATCATGTGTGTATGATGATCTGCAGATCTCAGATTATTATTGCAATTTGCAGGAATGGATTTTTGGCAGGAACAGATCTTTTGCAGATACTGATCTTTTGTGTCTGTACAGCATCTGTGTGTGCAGCATCTTGCAATGATTTTTTTTTTCTGATGGGGAGTTCAGCTCCATAGAAAAGACCGTGTAGAGTATGGCTCTCTTACTACATGAAGGGTGGTAAGATTGGTCTGTGATCTTTCATTTTCAAAAGACTATAGTCTGATGTGTGTATGAGCCTTTAGGGTAAATGCTGCATGTAGCATCATTATCTTTTAAAGGGGAATACTAATTGATGATGTGGGGACAACGATGCGTTGCGACTTTTTGGGCTTGTTGCGTTGCAAGTTTGCGGTGCGACTTTAACGTTGCAGCAAAGTGCAACGCCCCACTGTGAATCTAGCCTAATACTTTTAGCCACAGCCCCTGAACAGACATGCAGATCAGGTGCTTTGACTAAAGTCAGACTGGATTAGCTGCATGCTTGTTTCAGGTGTGTGATTCAACCACTACTGCAGTGAAAGATCATCAGGAGTGCCAAGCAACTGGTATTGTTTAAAAGGAAACATCCATATCCCTCTCAGTTAAGGTTCCCTTAAAGGACATCTGTAGTGAGAGGTAAACGGAGGCTAACATATTTACTTCCTTATACACAATACAGGTTGCCTGGCTATTCTGCCTCTAAGGGCCCATTTCCACTATTGCGGATCCGCATGCGTTGTCCACATGCAGATTCGCATAGCCAATACAAGTGGATGGGCCTGTTTCCACTTGTCAGAATTGCTGTGCGTTTTTTCTGTGCGGGAAAATCTGCATGGCAGAGCCGTCAGATCTCACATCCCGCACACCGCTATGCGAACCGCACGCAATGCATTGAATAGGGAAATTGCATGCATTTTTGGCATGCGGGTTTTCCCGCAATTTAGTGTGCGATTTCGCATAGAAACTAATGTAAATGAACACAGGCAGTGACATGGTTAAAAATCGCATATACCATAACTTATGGGAAATCGCATGCGAAAACAAAAACCGAATGTAAAATAGCATCCACATGCGATTTTGTCAGGGGTGATTTACTGGCGATTCCGCACCGCAATAGTGGAAATGGGCCCTAATACTATTAGCCACTGAACCTGAACAAGCATGTAGTAGATCAGGTGTTTGACATAATTGTCAGATCTGACAAGATTAGCTGTGTGCTTGTTTCTGGCGTGATTCAGACACTACTGCAGCCAATTAGATCAGGAGGGCTGCCAGGCAAGTGGTATGGTTTACAAATAAATAAATATGTCAGCCTCCATATAACCACTCACTACAGTTGTCCTTTAAACCAGGCCAGCCAGCGGAGGAAGGGAGCAGCCCTGGAGGATGGCGAGGGAGCCCACAGGGGGCTGGAGGAGGAGCCAAGTATAAATGCTTGTACACTTTAAAGTAGGGATGATTAATGAGATGCAAATATTTGACTTCATGCAGACTTATGCAGAGCTGTGGAGTAGCTACAAAAATCATCCAACTCTGACTCCTCAGTTTAGTGAAACCAACAATTCCAGGTACCAAAATTGCTTCAACTGACTTCAGCTCCACAGCTCAGGATGTATTTGCATAAACATTCAGACAAGTCCGCATGAACTTACTTTCATGGATCCTCCCTATTTTAAAGTACAATGGGCTCTATTCAGAAAGCACTACCACATTTGTTAATGCTCAAAACAGCTGATTTTTCTGATCACCTCCCCAAATTACAATTCACTAATCTTGTTACCTCACAAAAAAAAACAAAAAAAAAAAAAACAAGGCTAGTGAGGTAAATTACCGACTTATGCCGTAATTACGCCGGTATATGTCAATTCACAATGATTTGCACATTTCATTTACCAGACAAAAGTGTTTGGTAATTCTTTCCAGCCCACAGCAGCCGACAGCCTGTTCTCATGCTGTCTCTGTGCAGTAACTTAACAGACAGCCTTTGGGGAGAACCTGGCAGCCAATAGGGAGAGCCACACAGCCTGCTTCTCATGCTAATTGGATGCAATAGGTATGCAGGTGGGACTTTCAGTGTATCAATGCAGAGAAAAGTTACAACTCTGCCGACATCCCTTTAGATGTGCACATTTGTATCTTAGCACATAAAAGGGCTCCCCCTGGTGGCTCCAGCACATCTAAAGGGATGACAGGTGGCACAGTCTGAAAAAAACCTCTGAATCACACACACAGCTCCCTGCCTGCTGCCCTGCTACACTACATAGACAATTTTTATGTGTGCATCAAACCAAGTAACACCTGACAAGTCTGGCTTTGCAAGTTTGGCCTAATTGGCTATTTACGAGACATAGCTCATGCAAATAAGCATTTGCTTTTGCATGCCAAAGTTTACAGGGTTAAAACCAATATCGCAAATCGGTTGCCCTGCAGGAATTAATTTATGCTACGTAAGCACTATCCAGGAGCACCACAGGGAGGCTTCCCAATGCCCCCATACAACCGGGGTGCCGCGGGGCCCCAAGCACTCTCACTTGGGAAGCCTCCGCATGGGGCTCCTGGATAGTGCTTATGTAGCATGAACGAATTCCCGCACGGTAAGGCCCCGTTCACATCACAAACCATGGCCATGCGTGCGGAACGCGTGCGGACTGTAACACGTACGAACGCACGCCATCCGCGTTTGTGTGCATTGCGTGGCTGATCCCATCACTGAAAAGTGAATGGGACAGCCATGCGTTTTTACAAAAAATGCGTGCAGCATGCGTTCCCGGACCGCACAGGTCCGGAACGCATGCAGTGTGAACATCAGACATTGCACTCTATGCAATGTCTGATGTCGTGCGTGTTGGCCACCTGCATGCGTTTCCAAAACGCTGCTGGAAACGCGTGCAGTGTGAACGGGGCCTAACAGAGCTGTGCGGTATTGGTTTTAACCCTGCAAACTTTGGCATGCAAAAGCAAATGCTTATTTGCATGAGCTATGTCTCGTGAGTAGCCAAATTTGCAAAGCCAGATTTGTCAGGTGTTACTCGGTTTGATGCACACATAAAAATTCTCTATGAAGTATACTGCTGCCCTGCTAGAAGGCTGGTAAGTGAAACTTACCGACCAGGGCTTAGTGGATTGACGCAGTTTGTTCCAAACTTCTGCCTCATGGGAGAAAACGTTTCAATTTGGAATAAAAAGTGTAAAATACCGCATGAGGTATTTTATCTCCAATATTTTTATTTTTATTTTTTTTTTATTTTTTTTTTTTTTTTTTTTACACACACACACACACACACACACACACACACACACACACACACACACACACACACACACACACACACACACACACACACACACACACACTGCTTATTGTGAATAGAGCCCATTGAGCACTAGTTCAGAAAAAAAATAGTAAACCTTTATTTTCTTGCAAACGGAATTGCCATAAGTGAGGTTCCTAACTTAATATGCTTTGGGGTGGGGGTTAAGGGCAGCACCATAAATTACCTACTAGGGGCTACTTCAAAGAATCCTGCAGCAGAGTACACTCCTCAGCCACAATGCATGCCAGCAGATGCATGCCGCAATGTATACTGGAAGCTGTTGTATGCAGTGCGGCCAGGAGCACACTACAGTGGGATTCTTTTAGGTGTGGCAAGCTGCAGCTGGCAATCATCACAGGGACAAGCAGCTACACAAGCAGCCCCCAGGTAAGAAATGGTGCTCCCCAACCCCTATTAGGGTACTTATCCGTTAGCCGGGCGCATCCGGCAGGTGGCGCTGTTGTATCGAATTTCGATGCGCTGGGTTGTATCTAATTCCATTCATACTTCAACGTAGTACTGTGTGAATGGAAGCGCCACAGGTGGCGCTAATTACATTGATACGTTGATAACAATACAGTGTTAATGGCAAGGAATACATTGTATTTGAAGTGGCTGGCACTTTTACATGGAATTCAAATGAAGGCGGCGGCAATGCAGATGAAGCCGCCGCCTTCCTCTGTTCTTCTCCCCCTTTGCCCTCCTCTCGCTTCTACAATGCTGGCAGCCTGCGGGGACATGCGTCTCCCCCCAGAGTCGTTCGACGTGGCAGGGAATCCTGCTTGTTTCCTTGCGACGAACGACTGTGGGGGGGGGGGGGGGGGGGAACAGGTGTGCCCCCCCCCCCCCAGCTGGCAGGGTTGTATAGTTGAGAGAGGGCAAAGGGGGAGAAGAAGAACAGACGAAGGCGGCGGCTTCATCTGTTACATTGCCGCCGCCTTCATTTGAATTCCATTAAGTGCCAGTGCCGGCCACTTCAAACACAATGTATTCCTTGCCATTAACACTGTATTGTTATCAACGTATCAATGTAATTAGCGCCACCTGTGGCGCTTCCATTCACACAGTACTACGTTGAAGTATGAATGGAATTAGATACAACCCAGCGCATTGAAATTCGATACAACAGCGCCACCTGCCGGATGCGCCCGGCTAACGGATAAGTACCCCTATTAGCATACCAAGTTCCAAATCTCCCTTATAAAAGAGGTTCAGTTTGGTACAAAAATTCTACAGGTGCACTTAAAGGAAACATGAGGCAAATGAAAACAATGTAGCTTTACTTACCTTGGGCTTCCTGCAGCTCCTAGAAGTCGGTGTCCCTCGCACAGAGCCGGATTAGGGCTAAATGGGGCCCTAAGCAAAGTAAATGATTTGGGCCCCCCATCATGTCGTCATAGAATCAGAAGATGCAGCTGCACAGCAACATGCCGCACACACCGGGGCAGCCGAGCTACTGGTTGCTATGGGCAACAGCCCGCTTTCCTCTGTGGGTGCACAATGCAGGGAATAGCAGCGGCAAAATGCAGAGTGAGAGATGAATGGCTGGGACATTTGCACTCAGGGGCTGGGGCACCCCTGTGAAGAGGGCACCAGACAGATATCACAGCAGCAGCACTTTCCCCCTGCATCTCCAGCCTGGCAATAGCAGAAAGCTCTGGACACCGCCAAACCAGAAGCCGTTCCCCAGACAGAATTACATAACCAAGTCCACCACCGAGCAACAGATTTCCTCCCAAACTAGACAGCCACATCCACCATGCAGCCTCCACCCCCGTGAATATAATAGTCCAGCAGAGAAGGCAGCCGCAGCGGGGGAGAATAACAGCACCAGATGACTCACATTCACCTATTGCGGATCCAAGCAAGAGAGGTCCCGTCATCCGGAGCCCATCTGTCTCCTCTAGAGTACTGCCGCTCTGTTATTACTACTATTACTACTTCCTACTTCATGTCTGATCTGAGAATCAGGAAGTTCAGAGCGAGCGGCTGCACTGTAGAGGAGACAGATGGGTTTCAGATGACGGGATCTCTATCGCTTGGATCATGGATAGGTGAGTGAGCGTTTGCCATCTGCTGCTATCATTCTTGCTGCAGCTGTGGTTCTCTGTGGGAAGGGAGGGAGGAGTGGGCAGTGGCAGAGCGCACAGTAGCAGGAGGGGGACCTAGGAGGAGAGCCTGACTCTGAAGACAACCAGCAGCGCATGGCATCATTTGACAAGACAACCAACATTTATATCGAGCTTTTCTCCTGGCAGACTCAAAGCGCCAGAGCTGCAGCCACTAGGACGTGCCCTGTAGGCAGTAGCAGTGTTAGAGAGACTTGCCTAAGGTCTCCTACTGAATAGGTGCTGGCGTACTGAACAGGCAGAGCCGAGATTCGAACCCTGGTCTCCTGTGTCAGAGGCAGAGCCCTTAGGGCCCGTTTCCACTAGTGCGGTGCGAATCGCTGGGATTCCACCGCTGACAAAATCGCATGCGGATGCGATTCCGCATGCGATTTTTGCCGCGATTTCGCATAGGCAGGCTATCAGCGATTTTAACCATGTCACTGCCTGGCTCAATGTACATTAGTTTTAGTGCGAAATCGCAGCAAAAACGCATGTGCGATTTCCCCTATTAAATACATTGCCTGCAAATCGCCTGCATTTCCACACGCAGGCGAATTCTGCAGGCCCTACCGTGCAGAAAAATCCTGCACAGAAAAATGCACCAAAAAACTGACAAGTGGAAACAGTCTCATCCACTTGTATTGGTTATGCGAATCCGCATGCAGACAACGCATGCAGATTCGCTCTAGTGGAAACGGGCCCTTAAAAGGACTCCGAGCAGTGCCTGTGGGTATGCCTTTAAAGGATACCCAAACTGACATGTGACATGATGAGATAGACATGTGTATGTATAGTGCCTAGCACACAAATAACTATGCTGTGTTCCTTTTTTTTCTTTTTCTGCCTGAAAGAGTTAAATATCAGGTATGTAAGTGGCTGACTCAGTCCTGACTCAGACAGGAAGTGACTACAGTGTGAACCTCACTGATAAGAAATTCCCCTTTTTTACCTCTTTCTTGCTCTCAGAAGCCATTTTCTGCTAGGAAAATGTTGTATAGTTGAGATTTCTTATCAGTGAGGGTCACACTGTAGTCACTTCCTGTCTGAGTCAGGACTGAGTCAGCCACTTGCATACCTGATATTTAACTCTTTCAGGCAGAAAAAGAAAAAAAAGGAACACAGCATAGTTATTTGTGTGCTAGGCACTGTACATACACATGTCTATCTCATCATGTCACATGTCAGTTCATGTATCCTTTAAGCATACCCAAACTAATTAATTACATCCTCACACCTACCAGCATGATGTTTGTAATTATATCCCCCTTGGTTCCTTATATTTCATTGCATTGTGCTGAATCGAGCTGCCAACTTTGGAGAAAAGTCGTCCTGTGTAATACAATGTAACTATGGAAAGATGCATATCATTTTGAAGCTCTCTTTCTCCTCTTTCCAATGATAGATAAACTGCCACCCTGCGCCTTTTAGTTTTCGCTATTTTCGCGATCGAAATTGCCACAGCCGCAATTTCGATCGAGAAAATAGTGAAAACTGAAAAGGCATGAGGCAGTGGTTTATATATCATTGGAAAGAGGAGAAAGAGAGCTTTAAAATGATATGCATCTTTCCATAGTTACTGCACTGCTCAGAGTCCCTTTAACCATTATACCATCCAGCCACCGCTGACAGGATGGTGAGGTCTGGTTTATGTGCTGATGGGGCCCCAAGCGACCTTTTGTTGCCTGGTCGGTAATCCGGCCCTGCCCTCGCAGCAGTTCTGTTGTCACCCATTCTTCTGCTGTCCACTCCATAGTGGTCACTGGCTTCTGCACATGCATGGGTTCATGCACTGCTCATTTGCCTGTGGCTGGGAGTGTTCTGTGTAGTAGTACTGCACTTGTGCAGAATGCTCCCAGGCATGAGAACTCAGCATTGCACGCACACACCCATGCTTGCACAGAAGCCACTGCTGAGGGGGACAAAGGAAAAATGGGTGGCAGCAGAACTGCAGCGAGGACTACACAAGACTTCTAGTCCTGGAGGAGGCTCCAGGTAAGTAAAGCTAAACTGATTTAAAAGGAGGAACTGTAGTGAAAATGACAACATAATTATGTATTGTTTACAATATTCATCTATTGATTATTTAGCAAGTGGTTTCCCATTGTAAGATCTTTCCTCTCCCTGATTTACATTCTGAAATATATCCCTGGTGGTGAGTGACATCTTTAGTTCTGCCAGGTGATCTGCGCGGAATGTTCATAACAGAGTTCTATGCATATTGCTTGGTGGATGGAAAAAGACACAAGTTCCCACAATGCAATGAGGGTCAAAGACAGCAAACTGTCAGGACATCAATATCCACCATACAGACCCTCCTAATCTATTTGAGAAAAGGCAATTATTGCTTGTGGGAAAGGGGGCATCAGCTACTTACTGGGATGTAGATAAATCCCTGATGTAAAAGGAACCCGAGGTGTGAGACCTATGGAAGCTGACATGGATTTTCTTATACACAATACCAGTTGCCTGTGCCTGGCAGTCCTACTGAGAATTCTGGTCAGTTGGGTGTAAATCACACACAGAACAAGTATGCAGCTAATCCTGTCAGATTTGTCATGGACATCTGATCAGCATATGCTTGTTCAGCGTCTATGGCTGAAAGTATAATGCTGGGTACACACATTGAGATTTCCCGCTCAATTCACGGTTCGATTCGATTATTTCAAACATGCTCGATCGGATTTCAATTGTTCCTACCGTCGATTTTGCATACTTAACATAAAAACCGATCAAAATCCAATCGAGCATGTTTGAAATAATTTAATCGATTCGTTTTATCCCGCAAATCAAGCAGGACATCTCAACGTGTGTACCCAGCATTAGAGGATCAGCAGGACAGCCAGGCAAATCTGAATTATTTTAAAAAGGGAACAAACATGTCAGCCACCATATCCCTCTTACCTTCGGTTCCCTTTAACGCTCCTTTGTAATTCGCCTCCCATATATCATTTAAAGGACAACTGTAACAAAAGAGATATGGAGGCTGCCATATGCATTTCTTTTTAAATAATGCAAGTTGCCTGGCAGTCCTGCTGGTCTATTTGGTTGCAGTAATGCATGAATCACACCAGAAACAAGCATGCAGCTAATCTTGTTAGAACACTCAGAACCACCTGACGTGCTGCAAGCTTATCCAGGGTCTATAGCTAAACATATTACAGGCAGGGTATTGGCAGGATAGCCAGGAAACTAGTATTGCTAAAAAAGAAATAAATATGGCAGCCTCCGTATACCTCTCACCTCAGGTATCCCTTTGAGCTGTGCTGGTGGCTGCTCTTGCTGTGCTAAGCTAGCTGACACAAGCCCAGTCCTAATGCAGTCGGCCACTTACCTACACTTTTAAACTCAGCTCTCCACTCCCTGCTACACACTGCCTCTCCCCACATCTCCCTGTGTGATGGGGGGGCTGCTGCTGTGTGATGGGGCAGCTGTGTCTGTGTGATGGGAGGGCAGCTGCAGCTGCTGGGTGATGGGGGGGGGGGGGGGCAGCTGCAGCTACTGTGTGACCGGGGGAGGCAGCTGCTGATGGCTGTGTGATAGGTTCTACTGCTGGCTATGTGCTGCTGGCTGGCTATGTGCTGCTGGCTGGCTATGTGCTGCTGGCTGGCTATGTGCTGCTGGCTGGCTATGTGCTGCTGCTACTACTGGCTGTGAACGGCTGCTGGCTATGTGCTGCTGCTGGCTGGGTGTGATGTGCTGTGCTGTGCATGCACAATGTGTGTCCCTCTCCCTGACAGAGAGTATGTGAGCTCAGCTAGTTAGGCCTCCTTTCCACAGACTGCTGATAGGCAGTGAAATGCCTCTCAAACTCTCCCAACTGCTCACTTCTGCCTGGTAACTGCTTGCTGAGGCATGAGGCTAGCTTCTGCTGCTGGAGCAGGCATAAGATGGCAGGTACAGGGGAGACAGGCAGCACGCTGTGGGATTCCACGCCAAAGGAATCCATTTCAATCAAGTCAAGTGCAGGAGGCAGCACTATTCAAGCTTTTCCCAACCTCCCTCCTTTTGACATCAAATCCACACCCCCTGCCAGTGATTGGCCAAGGGGCCAGTGGAATTTATTGTGACAGGCTCAGCCTCAGCCCATAGTGATAGCTGTAGGCTGATGCTAGTGCCAAGCCCCGCCCACAACATGTTGCAATATGAGTTCCCTGCTGTGCGAGACAGTCCCGCCCCTCAGTTTAGCCAGCCAGTTACTGCAACCCAGCCTCAGCCTTTGTCCCTCCCCTTGGCCAATGATCTCTCCAATTTATTTTTCCCTCCGATTTGGTCCCATGAGGATGTGGTAACGTGAGGATGGTTATGTGAGTGGCTGACTGCAGGAGCATTTCCCAGCATTGCAGAGGCTAGATTGGATCGGAGCAGTGCTTTTCAGCAATGCTAGATTTGGGTGCAGCCGGCGCCTCCATAGACTACAATATGAATCATTCCTATTGCAGTGCTCAGTGAGTAATGTTGGCTCAGTCAGAAGACGGAGCCGAGGTTGCTTAAAAAACACAATAATTCGGACTCCAGCAATCGCTGGAAGCTGAATTATTTCATTCCCCCACTATCCATGGCGGCCTGGAGGGGGAATAATAATTAAAATGGCCCGGACTTGTGCAGAAGCAGGATCAGCCGTATAACAGCTGTATCCTGCGCCCAAGTCTACCGGCGCCAATTTCAAATGTACTCGATTGGATGGCTAAGGAAGCATTGTATAGACAATGGCTATCATTCATAAAGCATTTCCACATGCAGAAATGCTTAAAACAGCTGACTTTACCGCACACGTAGCAAAATCTGCATTCATAAAGGCTCCTTCCACATGAAAAGCTGACATTACCGAGCACCGCGATAAATCACTGCCTTGTGCAGTGATTATTGTAAAAAATGTAACAAAATGTTAATTCATAAAGATTACCGCAAGCGGTATGAGGTCGGTAAGTACCGATCCCTTGGATGTGGCGATACCAATGTTAAGTGAATAGAGACGCAGACCTCCCAGGCAGCTGCAGTAGAGAGGAAGATGGAGAAATGTATCAACTTGGCAGCTTCCGTGTCTCCGCAAGCCTACCGCCAGCCTAGTTCGGGGAATCTCCGCACTGCTATCGCACCTGAACACTTTTTTATGAATGAGCAGCCAGAAGTCTAAAACACCGACAGCGGTGTTTTCCTGCACTGATTCTCCATACCGACAGCACTTTCATGAATGATAGCCAATGGCCTCTATTCATAAAGCATTCCCGCATGCGGTAATGCTCAAAACAGCTGACTTTCCCGACCATTTAGCAAAGTGTGCCTTCATAAAACCTGTTTCCACATGATAACCTACAATTCCTGAGCAGTGCGGGAAATTACCAATTTGGGCTCTATTCATAAAACATTTGCGGTAAAAAAAAATATCTTGGAGGGAAAACACTGCATCGGTATTTTAGACTTTTGTGTGCTAATTCATAAAAATGTTTACACTTGCGATAATAGGTCGGGGAATTCCCGCACGAAACTGGCGGTGCTGCTGAGTTGTTACATTTGCTGGCTGAGTTGATACATTTTCTCCTGCAGAAACAGAGTTAGTATAAAGGAGGCAGCCCCAGCATCCCTTTACATGTGCATTTTTCTGCCTCTCCTCCTGAATCTGCACTGAATCTGTCTATTAGTCTTCCTAAACAATCTATTTAATTGCTGCAGCTCAGAAGAACTTCAATAAAGGGGCCCATACACTCAGCTGATTTTCTGATTGATGCAAATCGGTTGGCCAATCGACCGATAGACGGACGATTTCGAATGTTTTCGATGGATTCCCATCAAACTGGCAGGGTGGAAAATCTAGGTCGATCTGATGAGATTGCTTATCATTTTGCATTGGCCCTAATGGAAATCTGATGGCAAAAAAATGCCATCAGATCGAATTTCAATAGATTACAAACTGAAATCTATTGGAATTCTATCCTAGTAAAAAATGTTCTAAAAACACATCAGATAGATAAGAAATCCATCTGATGATCTATCTGCTGCTAATCTGACGAGTGTATGGGCACCTTAAATGTTAAGCCTCATCTACACGCGTAGATGAGGCTCTGATCCGGCGCCGGATCGCCTCTTCCACATCCGTGCGCGTGCCCACCACCGTGTCCCCGCTCGCGTCGGATACGATTCCCCGCCGGCGCCGCTTATCTTCCCTGCCATTGGGCTCTATTAACTAAGAGGCAAAAACTCCGCAAAATTTTACCACTATATTTCCGCAAGCGGTAAACTTTGCATTTTTTCAGCATTCTCTAACACTTTCTGCATGTTTGCCGCATGCGGAAAAAAAGATGCGGAAACAGCCATTATTCATGCGGGAATCATGCGGTAAAAAGGTCGCATGAAAAAGTGTTTAAAAAAAAAAGTTAAAGTCCAGCAAGCACAGCCCTTAAGCCTCCAGACTTCATTAAAGTCAATGGGATGCGGAATATATCACCTACTACTTGTAGGTGATAAAAAAAATCGTTAATTAACGACGAAATGATGCTCCTAAACATTTTTGAGAATTGATCTTCTATTGCGGAAAATACCGACTTTTGCGGAAATTTTTCCGCATGAATCCTGCACTTTTACCACACTTTTTCCGCATGCGGAAAAAACATGCGGAACATTTTGAGAATTTCAATGGGCTCTATTCACAAAGGCATGTGCGGTAATTTTTTGGGGGGCGAAAAGTTACCGCCTGTGGAAAACACAGAAAAATTTCCAAATTCACTAATTTTTTCCCGCATGCGATTGTTTGTCGGTAATAGTGCGGTAAAAGGCACGGTAATGTTGCGGTAATGGGTCGGTAATTGTGCGTAAAGCGGGCAAGGTGTGCGGTAATCAGGTGATAAGTATGCGGTAACAGTGCGGAATGTTTCCGTAAAGAAGTGTGTGAAGTTTCATTTGTTTCGGTAATTACTGCGGTACCCCTTTAAATGACATGAGGTTTGTGGGTAATGGTAGTGTATATATAGTCACGTGTCTGTCTGGCGGCGGGAGATGTGGCTGGTGCTGCGACATACAGTGTAGGAGGACAGTGCTGAGGGTAAGCTTGGGGCGTTGTCTTGGGGGGTTCAGTAGTTATTTGCAGTGTGCAAAGTGTTTGTTTAATTGTAGGGTGCGGGAAGCACTCGTGATTATTAGCATTTGGTTTTTGTTTTGTTTTTTAGTTGGGGAGTTACTCGGATATTTCCTGTGGAAATCTGTGTGAGCTGTGACGCATCTGTGTATTTGAGGCCTACACTCTGTCGTGTGCGTGGATATGTCGCAGAAGGAGCTAAAGAAGCTCTCTGATTTGGGCCACATAAGTACATATGTTTGATGTAATGTTCGTTGTATGGCTGTTAGATGTAATTTTGGACATCAGAAATGTATATGTTATTCGAAATATGTGTTTATCATGCTAGGCATATTGAGAACGCATCATCACCTCCATAGTATTTTTTCTAAATCCACTCTCACTGACCCCTGCAAAACAGAAGACTTTTGTGGTCGTGGATTTGTCATTTCTTGTAGGCAGGCCTATGATCTGCAGCTCTGGCTCCATGTGCGTCGATCCTCGGTGGAACTCTGCCTCTCCCCCGCCCCTCTCAGTGAAGGAAGACTGCGAAGTGCGGTGGAGAGGCGTTGTTCCGCCCTGACAGACGTGCTGAGAGGCAGAGCTGCAGCTCCTAGCTGTGCCTTTCACTGGGGCGCTGGTTGTATTGTGGCAGGGGAGTTTGGGGGAGTATGTAATTAGATTGCATGTGCGTGGATGCGTACTTTTAATTAGTATGTGCGCCAAAATGTTGTATTTCACATGTAAATGTGTGTTTATATATCGCAGACTCTCTTCATTTTTCGTTCTGTTTGCCGTTCACTTTCTGTATCTCTCTCTCTGTCTCTGTCTCTGTCTCTGTCTCTCTCTCTCTCTCTCTCTCTCTCTGTCTCTCTCTCTCTCTCTCTCTCTCTCTCTCTCTCTCTCTCTTTCTTTCTCTCTCTCTCTCTCTCTCTCTCTCTCTCTCTCTCTCTCTCTCTCTCTCTCTCTCTCTCTCTCTCTGTCTTTGTCTCTCTCTCTCTCTTTCTCTCTGTCTTTGTCTCTCTCTCTTTTTGTATATCTCTCTGTCTCTCTCTCTCTCTGTATATCTCTTTCTCTCTCTCTCTGTCTGTCTCTCTCTCTATCTCTCTCTCTCTCTCTCTCTCTCTCTCTCTCTTTGTTTGGTTATTTTCTTTGTGTGTCTGTCTCTCACTCTGTCTCTTTATGACTCTGTCTCTCTCTTTCACTCTTTGTCTGTGTCTGTCTGTGTCTGTCTGTCTGTGTCTGTCTCTGTCTGTCTTTGTCTTTCGGTGTCTCGCTCCCTTTCTCTTTCTCACTCTCTCTTTCTCACTCTCTCTCTTACACTCTCTCTTACACTCTCTCTCTCTTACATTCTCTCTCTCTCTGTCTGTCTGTGTGTGTGTGTCTCTCTCTCTCTCTCTCTCTCTCTCTCTCTCTGTCTGTGTGTCTCTTTGTCTATCTCTCTGTCTCTCTCTCTCTCTCTCTCTCTCTCTCTCTCTCTCTCTGTGTATGTCTCTCTCTGTCTGTCTGTGTCTGTCTCTCTCTCTCTCTCCCTTTCCCCCCCCCCCCCCCATATATTTAGGAACATAGTATTGTGTGCAGGTTGAACATGTCACCATGGTTAGCATTGTAGTTTTTTCTGCTGTTTCCAGGCTCATAATCTTAATGTAGGGTCTGAGGTTGAAGTATCGGAATCTAAGACTGATGTAAGTGATCATATCATTATGTCTAATGTTTATTTATGTGATGCACATAGGTGTTTGTTGTGTATCTGATGATGTGTATTATTGTTGGTCCTCAGGAGGATGTTATGCACCATTCGTTCCCGTCAAGCCAATTGCAATGTCGCATCAATAAGAAGCTGCAGAAACGGGTATAGTATTTGTTATTTGTACATTGCTTGTACTTGTGGATAGAATATTTAGGGTGACATTTTGTCTCTAAAGGATGAGTGTTCAGAAATGTGGCAGGAACATAGAATGTCTTGGTCCAGCCATTCATTTGTCACTTAAATATGTTATTGATAGTAGTTTAGCTATTTTAAAGTAGACAAATTAACTGAAATGACATGTGTAATGCTATAGTGTATAGCATTATATTGTTCTGTAATTATGTGAATAGTGATGGTGATATGGTATTTCATTTGTGGTTTGGCCTTGTGTAACTAAACTCCGACCCTCATTTAGGAGAAGGTTACGTAGGCCCTGGCCTAGGGCAGCGCAGGGACAAGGTAAGCCAAACAGCTGCCTTTACTGCTACAGCATTTCCAAGCTTGCAGATGTTGTAGTGCAGGTATAGAATGAAGTTTTTGAGCACGGTCCAGTGCTGTCAGCCTGTGCAGTGGCCCCCCTGGTGTCTGTGCATGTTGGCATTGTGTGTGGCAGTTACAGACATGGGCAGGACTACAACGTAGGAAGTGGAGGAAGTGGAATAGCATCTGCCAGTCCACCACATCTCTGGTCATCTCCAGACAAGTCGAAGCTTCCTGTTTCACCGTGACTTGCGCTTGTAACATGCTGAGGGGGTGATGTGTGAGACTCGGATTGGAGGGACACATGAACAGTGCCCAATGTTGGCAACGGAGGGGAAAAAAAATGTGTTTTCACTGGAAATTACCAGAGAAATGAGTGTTAACTGACGGATGTTGCATTGTCAAGGTGACCTGCCTAGCTCTACATAAATTGGAGCTTGGTAAAGTGCTCCCTTAATGGAGTTATCTGCTTACCTACATTGGAGGGAGGGGGGAGTAGTCATGACACTACCTATACAGAATTTGTGCCTCTGTGTCCAGTGGCATAGGCATGGACACTTCATAAAAATGTCTATTAGTATACTACATATGTGCTTTCATGATCAACACTATGGTCAAGGGTCAACTGATGTCACGTGCATGATGTACATATTGTTATGTGAAGTGTTTGATTTACTGAGGATGTTGTTGTCAAATGTGTGCATGTTACATGTATGGACATATCGTTATATGTATTTATGTGAATTGGTGGGTTTTTTTGTACAGAAAATTAAAAACATTCTACTCAGTGATGACGAATCTGATGTTCCAAATACCTCAAAGCGCCTTGGCATGTTGAAAAGACGTCGAGATCCTCAGAATGTACATAATGTCAGTATTAAATGGTAAGGTGACTATTTGTAATCTTGTGGCACATAGCACTAGTTGTGTTATCACTCTAATTATATGTGTTGACATGTATGTGTGTCACATGGCCCTAACACATATGGCTTTACAACCCATACAGGCCTTTACATCTTTTCAGAGGCCATGTAGTACTCAATGTCTATTCAAACTAGCACACATTTATACATGTGACACACATGTTTGCAAATGGCCATGACCCCACAAACGCACATTTAGTGTGTTAAAAATGAACATTACAAAGGTATTTTTTGGGGGGTTTCTATCAATTAATCTACTACCCGAGCTGTGATGATGTCATTATGAATCCTTGAAACATGACATATAATTAGCCAGTACATGATTGAAGTGGTCTTAATGGTAAATCACATTATTTTTTCATGTCCAACATTCATGTAATGTTGCCACATAATTTCTATATGGCTTGTGAGCTGTAAGTTCAAACAAGGAGTGTTTATAAGGTTATTACACTCCTGTCTAACATGTCCATTCTGTGTTCGGATGTTAAGCCATTGTATGTGACACATGAAAGAAGGTTGGGAATATTGTCCAAATATGGCAGTTATTTATATGTTGCATGTAGAATGGATTGATTTGTGATAGCTATGTCATTTTATTTTTGAACACATTACAGACAAAGATGCATCCTACATCTAAAAGTTATGTACTTTCAAAAAAAAGAAAGGAAGATATAAGTGTCACCCAAGAAGTACTGCAACGTTCCAAAAAAGTGCCACGCAAGCCTGTGTATGATCTGGATAATGAGGTACATGTCAATACTATCATCACTGAATGGCAACATCTTTGACCCAACATCCCTTTGTTATGTTCAGATTACACACATAGTTCACAAATGAAGCTATGCCTCATTACTATTTGAAATCAATACCCTAATAGCAACAAATAACCAAGTACACAGTAAGTGGAGCGATATTTGCATACCCTCATCTGAATATATTTCACGTCGATCAGATATGGAGCACCCTCATGTATTGTATTATATATGTCTTTGGGGAGATTTTACAATACATCTACCCTGCTGTGTATTGTTGTCATGGAATGTTCAGCTTTTTAAAAAGCATGCATAATTAACTTTGCCACTCAGCGTTGCCTCAGACTTTACTATAATGCTGTGCCAAGAATGATTAGTGCCCAGTGCCACAAGGGGGCAGCCTTGTTCTTTCACATACAACACATAACACAGACGTTGCTTCTATACATCTTCTGAAAGCCAAGACTGAATGTTCAGTTGAGGATTGTATTAGGAATGTTAATAACCAACATGATTAGTCAATAACACAATTCACATCCGGCTGGTGGATTAGTGATATTTACATATCTCTCTGTGTCTCTCTCTCTTTCTGTCTTTCTTTCTTTCTTTCTTCCTTTCTTTGTTTCTCTCTCTCTCTCTCTCTCTCTCTCTCTCTGTCTCTGTGTCTCTCTCTTTCTGTGTCTCTCTCTCTCTCTGTCTCTCTGTCTGTGTCTCTCTCTCTCTCTCTCTCTCTCTCTATCTGTCTCTCTCTATCTATATAGAAGTCCTTTAATCTGAGGGTTTTTTTGGTCTGTTTCATTGTAAATTCTTATTCTTTTATTGTTCATCTACAAAGTCTTTGTGCTTTGAATATTATGTTGTTCTTTACTCACTAATGATGTCTCCATTTCCAATTTGACCTTGTCTGATTCTTTACACACAGGGAGAAAAGAACACTAATGATGAAAATGAATGGTTTGGTGGGGAGGAATTGAGCAAAAAAAATATGGTGGCCAAAAACAGTGCCGGCCTGAGGCCACCAAAAAAAAACCTTAGCCTCACTCAATTATCCCACATTCCTCCGAAGAAGAGACCTGTACCTCCACAAGTTAACAGAGTGACAATCCAAACCTCGACTGACTTAAGTTCTGCTGAAGATGTGAACGGCAAGAAAGACAACAAAAAAGACTGCCGTAAAGCTAGATTCACAAGTGCTGAGAACATGAAATTGGTGGAGGAATTGGTCCCTTTATATGACCGACTTATAGGGGTGAAGAAGGCAAGCACAGACAGTTCATGGAGACGTGACCAATGGTTGTCAATATTGGAAGCTGTTAATAGTGTGGGGGTGTGCAAAAGAGATGTCGTTAATGTGAAGAAGCGATTTCAAGACCTCAAACGTGATGTTCGTAAAAAGATGTCGGATGAACATAAACAAAGGTACACAAAGTCATGAGCATTCTAAGTGAACTATACACAAAGGTCCCTAATGATTGATATTATATATGTCATAGTGAAGTTTATATGCTTCATCAATCCTCGTGTGTGTACCATTTATCACTGTAATTTTTGTATTTGGCCAGGCCTCTGACAAACCATGACTGACTATGCATTCTAGTACTGCTGAACAATCATTGTAGCTATTTGTTTACAAGATGATGTGTGTAAAAGGGAACCAGAGACAAATCACACTCATGTCTTTGAACATATATATCACTGGTAACTTTGCAGAAAACACCTACCTTGCTCTGTTTCATTTTGCACTGCACAGCTTTGTTAGAATGCGGCCTGCTAATAATCACGACTGACCATTAATTGTGGATTTGATCAGGAATATTTATAGCTCAATCTGTGTTCTCTCATGTCTTTTCAAGTTAAAGCCTTCCCCCTGCTGGCTCTGCTCAGGAATCATTATAGCTGAGCTATTATAGCAAAGCCAGACAGAATGCTGAGTTGATGAGTTTGGAACTTTAACCACACAAACAAGCTGTGCAGTGCACAATCACAATGAAAACATGGTAGTTTTTTTCTGTAATGTTCACACTGATCTATATGCTAACATACATGAGGGTGCTTCATCTCTGCCTCACTTTAAAGGGCAAGCATGCCCCTTGTGCATCTGGTTTGAATCATCAGCTACTATGCTTACTTAACGGGTGAATGACTGTGAAATCATAATTTCAACAATGAGTCATAACAACAAAACAATACAGCAATTAAAGAGAGTAGACTAGTAATTGTAGTTACTGTTGTGTATGAATAGAATGTGAAACATCATTACGGTCTTTTCTCTATATTGATATGCCGACAGTGTATATCCAAACAATGGTGTATCAAGAGTGTCATTTTAAATGCTGTTATTGTTTTTGCAGAAAAAAAAACGGTGGTCGCTGTGAAATGTATTTTCCTTATGCCTCCATGGCAGCACTAATGGGTAGTAGTCCCGCCCCCTACCCCCTATAGGACAGGTAACTAGATAAATTAAAGGTAGGCCTACTCCACCCTGTCTAATTTTTTCGTCCTCAAGCCTCGACAGAGTAACCAGGCAAGTGCACTCTTACCTATCAGTATTTCGTCAGGTTGGCCTCTCCTGATGTGGCATACAGGCCCTAATTAGGGTTCTCCGTGCATGACCCCATTCTGCTGGTCTTGGGGGTCGCTCGCCATACACTGCTGGGCTGTCGGGTGGGAGGCTAATAGCTTCCTTAGCAGGTTGGCGCTTTATGGTTACCGGCTAAACGCTGGTCAGGGTCTCTGGGTCCCCTAGATTGATCGGGGAGCCGCGCTCCGGCTTCCGGGAGTCTGCCTGACACGCGCGCACGTCACTTCCGGGTTGCGCTCCACGCGAACAGGAAGGCGGAAGTACGCGTTGCGGCGCTGCCTGCTGTGCGTTCCAAGCCTCGATACGGCTGAGAGGAAGGAGGAAGCTTCAGGGAAGGGCCGGAGTGGCCTACTTTAGCAGGCAAGATGGCAGAGTCGGCGTCCGCAGTTCCCAGGAGCGCAGGGAGGACGTGGACACGCTCTGCCACTTGCCAGGACTCTGAGTGGGTACTTCTCTCCGCAAAAGGTAGGAACCAGGGGTTTTGCTGGGCATCCTATTTTTCCCTCAGTGAGGTTTGTGCACACTGTGTTAAGGCTAGTGTTTTATCTGTTCTCTTTGGGCAGTGACACTTGAATACTTCCTGGATCATGGACCCATCTGTGCCCGTCATAGACCTGCAACAGACTGATAGGTGAGACTGCACTTAAGGTAGGCTTTTTACTTTATGTAGGAAAAGAGTGCGAAGATAATAAGACATTCATTTGTCTCCCGACAGCCCCATCGCAGAACAAAGCAGTCAACCTCAAGCTCCAAGGAAGGCTTCTGCTAAACGGAAACATCGTTCCAAAAGCAAGTCGCCTAAAGAACGTCATGACAAGCATCCTCCTAAACATTGTTGGGCATGTGGAGAAGACACACTCCCAGGAAAGCTAGTGTGCGCTGATTGCTTGGGCCACATTTCCAGGAAAGATCAACCACCAGTAGAAGTCTCGGACCTTATCCGACAGGCAGTACAAGAATCAATGTCACAATACATATCAACTCTTCCGCAGACAGCTATACCCACTGAACCGACTCCATCGACCTCCCAGCAGTCAGGAGAGACGGACAAAGAAGAAGGTACTCTAGGGTTTAACTTTGCACTGGTGGAACCCTATGTCAACGCAGTAAGACAAGCCATAGAGTGGGAAGATGACTCCGAAGAGGAATGTGAGTGTCATGAGCCTGAACGGAGAAACTGAGATTGATTGCAGTTTGCAGCAACACAGACACTGAGACAGGAATATACTATGCAGGAAGGTTTATTTACAATTGTGCATACAGTATTATGCAATTTCAATGCAGCAGCATGCATAACAACTATGTACAGCAATCAGAGAATATGGTGGCAACTATATACAAGAACGCAACCACCACATACATACACACCATACAACCAAAGCAAGGTGCAAAACCCCCAAAACCCTATCTATCTATCTAACTAAATATATACAGGATATATATACACAGGACAAATATATACAATATATACACCAATCGCAGTACAAGAAGGCAGGCACAAAATCACAGTCAGAACAAAGCATAAGTCGGCAACAATCGAGCAATCACGGTACAAAAGGAGCAGGCAGTAAACGAGGTCAGACAGAATCAAGGTTCAGTAACAGGATAACAGATACAGAAATACAGAATACCAGAGAACCAGGGTTGTCCAGATACTCCAGCTAGCGAGCACAAAGTTCTGGCAAAGGTTGCTCCTTGCAGGGCTCTTAAATAAGGAGGACACACCTGCAGCATGATCGACAAGCAAAGTCCATAGAGAGCAACCCTTGCAGTGGCAGAGCGGTTTCCAGCCAGCATAGAGCCACCCAGTGGTGGAACAAGGAAAGTTCAGGTCCTGCAAAGTCTCTAGAGCCACCTGCTGGTGGAATAAAGGAAGTTCAGGGTTCAACACGATGCTGCCACCAGCAGGCAAGAAGTGGTATGACCATATTCCTAACATAACCCCCCCCTTAAGGAGCGGCCTCAGGACGCTCCAATAAGACCATATACCACTACCGCCAGGATCCCAAGAGGCGGCAGACAGGAAATCATACAGGAAGGTTGACAATTTATGCCAACACTGGGTGGGCAGGGAGGGAAACAAAAAATTAAATTTTTCACTTTGTATCTCAGGATGCTGAATTAGGAACTGGAGACAAAAGACATCAAGAAGAACACCAGGCTGGTAGGCATCAGACAGCATGGTAAACTGGCATATATCATACAAAGCACCAGGCAAAGCAGTGGCCTGGTAGACATCAGGTAGGAAAGTGCCCTGTCAGGCAATAGGCAGGTCCTCACTCAAGCAAATATCAGGCTGGTAGACCTTAGGCATGGCAGTGAAGTGGCAAGAATTAGCCGTAGACTGGGTGCCATCAAGAGGAAGAGCAGGTTCAGGAGGTAGCTTGGCAGTGGACTGGCAGACATCAGGCTGGAAAGAAGACAGGAAACCATCAGTCGGGGCAATGGACAGGAAACCATCTGGAGGAAGATCAGCAACAGATTGAGGTAACTGGACAGCAGCAGCAGCAGGAGTCTGTAGTGGCTGGCCGGCAAAAGCAGCAGGAGTCTGTAGTGGCTGGACCACAACAGCAGCAGGAGGAGTCTGTAGTGGCTGGACCACAGCAGCAGCAGGAGTCTGTGGTGGCTGAGCAGCAGGAGTCTGTGGTGGCTGAGCAGCAGGAGTCTGTGGTGGCTGAGCAGCAGGAGTCTGTGGTGGCTGAGCAGCAGGAGTCTGTGGTGGCTGAGCAGCAGGAGTCTGTGGTGGCTGAGCAGCAGGAGTCTGTGGTGGCTGAGCAGCAGGAGTCTGTGGTGGCTGAGCAGCAGGAGTCTGTGGTGGCTGAGCAGCAGGAGTCTGTGGTGGCTGAGCAGCAGCAGTCTGTGGTGGCTGAGCAGCAGCAGTCTGTGGTGGCTGAGCAGCAGCAGTCTGTGGTGGCTGAGCAGCAGCAGCCTGTGGTGGCTGAGCAGCAGCAGCCTGTGGTGGCTGAGCAGCAGCAGCCTGTGGTGGCTGAGCAGCAGCAGCCTGTGGTGGCTGAGCAGCAGCAGCAGTCTGTGGTGGCTGAGCAGCAGCAGCAGTCTGTGGTGGCTGAGCAGCAGCAGCAGCAGTCTGTGGTGGCTGAGCAGCAGCAGCAGCAACAGTCTGTGGTGGCTGAGCAGCAGCAGCAGCAACAGTCTGTGGTGGCTGAGCAGCAGCAGCAGCAGCAACAGTCTGTGGTGGCTGAGCAGCAGCAGCAGCAGCAGTCTGTGGTGGCTGAGCAGCAGCAGCAGCAGCAGCAGTCTGTGGTGGCTGAGCAGCAGCAGCAGCAGCAGCAGTCTGTGGTGGCTGAGCAGCAGCAGCAGCAGCAGTCTGTGGTGGCTGAGCAGCAGCAGCAGCAGCAGTCTGTGGTGGCTGAGCAGCAGCAGCAGCAGCAGTCTGTGGTGGCTGAGCAGCAGCAGCAGTCTGTGGTGGCTGAGCAGCAGCAGCAGTCTGTGGTGGCTGAGCAGCAGCAGCAGTCTGTGGTGGCTGAGCAGCAGCAGCAGCAGCAGTCTGTGGTGGCTGAGCAGCAGCAGCAGCAGCAGTCTGTGGTGGCTGAGCAGCAGCAGCAGCAGTCTGTGTAACCTCATGGATCTGGACCTTTGGTTGAGCGCTTGGCTGGACCTTTGGTTGAGCGCTTGGCTGGACCGTTGGTTGAGCGCTTGGCTGGACCGTTGGTTGAGCGCTTGGCTGGACCGTTGGTTGAGCGCTTGGCTGGACCGTTGGTTGAGCGCTTGGCTGGACCGTTGGTTGAGCGCTTGGCTGGACCGTTGGTTGAGCGCTTGGCTGGACCGTTGGTTGAGCGCTTGGCTGGACCGTTGGTTGAGCGCTTGGCTGGACCGTTGGTTGAGCGCTTGGCTGGACCGTTGGTTGAGCGCTTGGCTGGACCGTTGGTTGAGCGCTTGGCTGGACCGTTGGTTGAGCGCTTGGCTGGACCGTTGGTTGAGCGCTTGGCTGGACCGTTGGTTGAGCGCTTGGCTGGACCGTTGGTTGAGCGCTTGGCTGGACCGTTGGTTGAGCGCTTGGCTGGACCGTTGGTTGAGCGCTTGGCTGGACCGTTGGCTGAGCGCTTGGCTGGACCGTTGGCTGAGCGCTTGGCTGGACCGTTGGCTGAGCGCTTGGCTGGACCGTTGGCTGAGCGCTTGGCTGGACCGTTGGCTGAGCGCTTGGCTGGACCGTTGGCTGAGATCCCAATACAGTCTGTGCGAACAAGGAGCAAAGTTCTGCAGGCAAGGAGCAAAGTTCTGCAGGCAAGGAGCAAAGTTCTGCAGGCAAGGAGCAAAGTTCTGCGGGCAAGGAGCAAAGTTCTGCGGGCAAGGAGCAAAGTTCTGCGGGCAAGGAGCAAAGTTCTGCGGGCAAGGAGCAAAGTTCTGCGGGCAAGGAGCAAAGTTCTGCGGGCAAGGAGCAAAGTTCTGCGGGCAAGGAGCAAAGTTCTGCGGGCAAGGAGCAAAGTTCTGCGGGCAAGGAGCAAAGTTCTGCGGGCAAGGAGCAAAGTTCTGCGGGCAAGGAGCAAAGTTCTGCGGGCAAGGAGCAAAGTTCTGCGGGCTGGATGCAACACTCTGCGGGCTGGATGCAACACTCTGCGGGCTGGATGCAACACTCTGCGGGCTGGATGCAACACTCTGCGGGCTGGATGCAACACTCTGCGGGCTGGATGCAACACTCTGCGGGCTGGATGCAACACTCTGCGGGCTGGATGCAACACTCTGCGGGCTGGATGCAACACTCTGCGGGCTGGATGCAACACTCTGCGGGCTGGATGCAACACTCTGCGGGCTGGATGCAACACTCTGCGGGCTGGATGCAACACTTTGCGGGCTGGATTGCAGGACTGGATACTGCAGGATGAACATGCTGGGGCTCTGCAGGCCTGTCGGGCTGACCCATAGTCAGCAAATCTAGTCCATGAAAAAGTCCACAAAGAAAGGCGAGGAACTGCTCAGGACTGACTGGAGATTGCTGAGGACAAAAATCAACTGGAGTCTGTATGGAGCTGCATGGAGTCTGCACCGATCTGCATGGAGTCTGCACATGACTGGAATCGGCTGGAGGCTGCACAGGAGATGAAGCGACTGGAGGCTGCACAGGAGATGAAGCGACTGGAGGCTGCACAGGAGATGAAGCGACTGGAGGCTGCACAGGAGATGAAGCGACTGGAGGCTGCACAGGAGATGAAGCGACTGGAGGCTGCACAGGAGATGAAGCGACTGGAGGCTGCACAGGAGATGAAGCGACTGGAGGCTGCACAGGAGATGAAGCGACTGGAGGCTGCACAGGAGATGAAGCGACTGGAGGCTGCACAGGAGATGAAGCGACTGGAGGCTGCACAGGAGATGAGGCGGATGGAGGCTGCACAGGAGATGAGGCGGATGGAGGCTGCACAGGAGATGAGGCGGATGGAGGCTGCACAGGAGATGAGGCGGATGGAGGCTGCACAGGAGATGAGGCGGATGGAGGCTGCACAGGAGATGAGGCGGATGGAGGCTGTACAGGAGCAATAGAGGCTGTAGGGAAGTATTTGCGTTTTGGTTTCCTCAGCACTGGGACAGACTTTAATGCAGATACTGGCAACTGTGAGGACCAAGGTGTAGATCTGATGGCCGTTTGCTTAGTAGCGCATTTCTTCTGGTCAGTAGAGACAGGCAAGTCATAATACACAGATTTAGTTATTACTGGTAATGTAGGTACAAATTGTTCAACTGTTGCAGGCTGTGAGTATTGGACATGGTTCGATGTATATGAAGGGTTAACAGGAGGAAGAGAGTGAAAATGAGAGGACAGAATCTCAGACCAGGCATCAAGTAGCTTTGCAGCTGATTCACACTTGCAGAGTTTTTGCACATTCAGAGACTGAGTCGCACACATACAGGCCCTTATAAATTCCTCTTCTTGATTGGTATAATATTCAACAAACCTCTGCCTGTCCCTCCTCAAATAATCAAATAAATGTTCAATTTGATCAGAATTAAATATAAATTCCAATTTATTTCTTACAGGCAGGGCATGAGATCTGGAGCTGGGAGATAACACTTTCTGCCAAGCAGACAATACATGTGAAGCCTTTCCAGATTTGCATAGGCCTTGATTGATCAAGGATTGCAGAGAGTTAATGCATGTTTGCACAGTTTGTTTATCCTTGTTGTTGTAATAATCAAAAAAACCCACTTGATCATCTTCTAACAAATTAATCAAGGCTTCAATTTTATGCAAATCGTAAGGTGGTAAATACCCATCAGAAACTGTAGGGAACGCAAGATCATACCAGATTTTGATTATGCATTCAAAATCCTGTGAATCAAACGATCCATCCTTAACAAGTCCATAAACCTGGCTAATTAACTTCAGCAGATCTTCCCTAGGATAATCAGCAAAGAAAGTGCGGCATTCTTGCTCAGATTCCTCAGCCAAAAATGCATAGTAATCAAGATCTTGTAGATTCATTCTGACAGATAACTCAGTATACAGTGTAGCTGCAGCAATCAGTAATTGGCCAGAACTTCTGTCATGAGCCTGAACGGAGAAACTGAGATTAATTGCAGTTTGCAGCAACACAGACACTGAGACAGGAATATACTATGCAGGAAGGTTTATTTACAATTGTGCATACAGTATTATGCAATTTCAATGCAGCAGCATGCATAACAACTATGTACAGCAATCAGAGAATATGGTGGCAACTATATACAAGAACGCAACCACCACATACATACACACCATACAACCAAAGCAAGGTGCAAAACCCCCAAAACCCTATCTATCTATCTAACTAAATATATACAGGATATATATACACAGGACAAATATATACAATATATACACCAATCGCAGTACAAGAAGGCAGGCACAAAATCACAGTCAGAACAAAGCATAAGTCGGCAACAATCGAGCAATCACGGTACAAAAGGAGCAGGCAGTAAACGAGGTCAGACAGAATCAAGGTTCAGTAACAGGATAACAGATACAGAAATACAGAATACCAGAGAACCAGGGTTGTCCAGATACTCCAGCTAGCGAGCACAAAGTTCTGGCAAAGGTTGCTCCTTGCAGGGCTCTTAAATAAGGAGGACACACCTGCAGCATGATCGACAAGCAAAGTCCATAGAGAGCAACCCTTGCAGTGGCAGAGCGGTTTCCAGCCAGCATAGAGCCACCCAGTGGTGGAACAAGGAAAGTTCAGGTCCTGCAAAGTCTCTAGAGCCACCTGCTGGTGGAATAAAGGAAGTTCAGGGTTCAACACGATGCTGCCACCAGCAGGCAAGAAGTGGTATGACCATATTCCTAACAGTGAGAGCGATAAAAAGAAAAAGAAGACTTATTATAAACACCTCAAGAAATCGTGCACGGCTTTTCCATTTATGGATGAAATTAGCGAAGTAATACAAGATGAATGGCAAAAAGCTGAAAAAAGAATCGCTATGACTAATAGACTGGCAAAACTCTATCCCCTACGCGAGGAAAGAGTGGAAATCTTCGACAAACCACCAGCAGTAGATGCGTCTGTCATCAGACTCGCAAAACATGTAACTTTGCCACTGGACGACGCAATATCTTTCAGAGATACGATCGACAGAAAAATGGACATGGATCTAAAGAAGTCATATACATCCTCAGGAGGCGCCATGAAACCAGCCATAGCACTTACGTCGGTAGCGAAGGCAGTGGCTGCCTGGACAAGTAATCTGGAGATAGCCATTATGGAAGATGCTGACAAAGAAACACTGATAGACGCCCTTCAAGAGTTTAAATTAACAGCAGATTTCCTGGGGGAGGCCTCCGTGGACATCATCCGTTCCACGGCAAGGGCCATGTTAACTTCTGTGACAGCGAGACGCGCCCTGTGGCTGAGATCCTGGTCGGCAGATCAGAACTCAAAGCAGAACTGGTGCAAGATACCGTTCAATGGCAAAAGTCTCTTCGGCGAACAGATGGACAAAGCCATATCCAGAGTGACCGGGGGTAAGTCTGGGTTAATACCGAGTGACAGAAGACCGAGGAGATCCTATCCATCACAACAACCGAAGACTCAGCAGTCGAGATTCAGAAACTCTAAAAATTATAGACCGAACAAAGACTATAGGAAGACATGGCAAGGGGGCCAGGCGACGTTAAGCAAGCTAAACAAACAGAGAACTTCCAGCACTTCAGGGAGTACCCCCAAGAGCTTTTGATGGTGCGCTCGCCCACTTGTGTCCAGTGGGGGGCAGACTTCGATCTTTTCGACACATCTGGGCGGAGAACTGTTTGAACAGATGGGTGGTAAGAACAGTATCAAGAGGCCACAAATGGTCCTTCAAACAAGAACCACCAAAAACACTCTTTATTCCCTCACAAATACCGACATCACGAGACAAAAAGAACATCCTCACAGTATACATAGAGGAACTGCTGACAAAGAGAGCCGTGGTCCCCGTTCCCCTGCAGGAGAGAGGAACAGGGATTTACTCCCCACTATTCTTCGTAGTAAAAAAGACGGGCGACCTAAGACCGGTGTTGGATCTTCGAACACTGAACAGCTTCATAGCGCTTCCGCGTTTCGAGATGGAGTCACTCCAGTCCACAATCCAAGCAGTAAGAATAGCAGACTGGATGTTGTCCATAGATTTAGAGGACGCATATTTTCACATTCCCATACGCCAAAGCTTCCAAAAATTTCTAAGGTTCGCGATAGGAGACTTACATTTGCAATTTACTTGTCTGCCCTTCGGCATCAGTACAGCCCCAAGAACCTTTACGAAAATACTAGTTCAAGTAGTAGCAGCTCTTCGTCTGAGGAACCTGAGAATTTACCACTACCTGGACGACATCATCCTGCTTGCGCAAGACCCGCTAATGATAGTCCAGCACAGGGATCTACTGATAGAGACTCTACAACAACACGGGTGGCTAATCAGCTGGCGGAAGAGCCAGTTACTACCAACCCAAGACATGGTATACCTAGGTGCCAGGTTCCAGACACTCCACAATGCGGTGCGCCTACCAGAGGAAAAGAAAATGAAAATTCTTCAAAGAGTACAAGAATTCATGTCCTGCAGTCACTTGAAAGCGAGACAGTGTTTGAGCCTACTCGGTCTGCTAACCTCAACAATCCCCATGGTGAAGTGGGCACAGTGGCACTCCAGACCCTTCCAATGGGGTTTCTTAACCCAGTGGCGGAAGTCGAATCTCGCACAGTGCATCCAAATAACACCAACAATGAAGAACAGTTTGTATTGGTGGCTGGACTTGAACAACCTGGACAGACACCAATCGATCCAGAAAGAAAAACCTCTTCTGATCACGACGGATGCAAGCTCCAAGGGGTGGGGAGCTCATCTATCAACACAAGTGGTCCAGGGGACATGGAATCAGGAAACAGCACAGAACCCAGCGAACATTCTGGAGTTGAAAGCCATACTACAGGCCTTACAAGCGTTCTCCGATCAAATAGCCAACAAAGCAGTACTGGTGAAGACCGACAACAGAACGGCGGTTGCTTATATCAACAAACAGGGGGGTACACACAGCCTCCGCTTACTACAACAGACGGCATTAATCATGCAGTTTGCGGAATCGCATCTAACAAGTTTACAAGCCATGTATATTCCAGGGACGGAGAACAGGATGGCAGACTATCTCAGTCGAACTTCGATCAACAACAACGAATGGGTCCTCAATCAGAGAATGTACCACAAACTCTGCAGGAAATGGGGAACCCCAGAAATAGACCTTATGGCGACAATTCAGAACACCAAGTGCAGACGCTTTTTCTCCAGGACCTATTGTCACCAAGCGGAGGACACGGATGCCATAACAGCAACATGGACATTTACTTTGGGGTATGTGTTCCCCCCGATACCCATGATCCACAGACTACTCAGGAGACTGGAACAGGAGAGCATAACCTTAATCGCGATTATACCATTCTGGAACTATCGTCCCTGGTTTCCCCTCCTGTGGCAACTGAAGGTGCTACCACCGTGGAAATTGCCAGTGACTCCGGATCTCCTAATGCAAGGCCCAGTACATCATCCGGATCCCAGCAGACTTCATTTAATGGCGTGGCTCTTGAAGGGCAAAGGTTAAAAAATGCAGGCTGCTCTCAAAGTGTGATCAATACGATCTTGCGGTCACGAAAGACTACTACAAATAAAACGTACCATCGCATTTGGGAAAGATTCATATCTTTTGCAAAGACAAGAAATTTTGATCCTAAACAGCCAGAGGTTCATCAACTGTTAGAATTTCTTCAGACAGGTCTTGAAAAAGAATTAGGTTATTCATCACTTAAAGTACAAGTAACTGCTTTATCTGCCCTGACAGGCGTAAGGTGGGCACTGAACCCATTGGTAATCCAGTTTTTGAAAGGAGTGATAAAAATTAGACCCCCAAGGAAGACCATATTCCCTGCCTGGGATTTACCGCTTGTACTAGAGGCCTTGAGAACCTCCCCTTTCGAACCTCTGGAGGAGGCCTCCCTGTGGCACGTCACCTTGAAAGCAATCTTTCTAACAGCCCTGTCATCTGCACGCAGAGTCTCTGAGCTTGGAGCTATTGGAACAAAGGAACCTTACCTTTGCTTTTTTTCTGACAGAGTGGTCATTAGACCCATGCAAAATTTCATCCCGAAAGTGGCTACCTATTACCACTTTAATCAAGACTGGACTCTCCCCACTTTCCAAGACGAGGAGTCACAATCTTTGCACACTTTGGACGTAGGACGCATACTAAAACGATATCTGGAGATAACAACGGATCTTCGTAAGACTGAGAACCTTTTTATTATACCGGCTGGATATAGAAAGGGTCAAGCTGCATCGCCAAGAACAATCGCGTCATGGATTGTAAAAGCAATACAAACTGCTTACAAAGCTATCAGTCTAGAACCTCCAACCGAGCTAAGGGCACACTCGACGAGGTCCGTCTCGACATCTTGGGCCGCCTACTCCAAAGTGTCGGCGAACCAGATTTGCCAAGCGGCGAACTGGAAAACTATTCACACCTTCATACAGCACTACAAAGTGGATCCTGCAGCCAATTCTTCTGTTACATTTGGAAGGACAGTGTTGTCAGCCTGTCCTTAATTATATTTTTCCTTATTTCTTCCAAGCTAATTAGGCTAATAAATTGGTTTTTTTTTTTGTGTGCACTTGCAATCAGACTCTCCCTCCCTATGTTATTCTTTCTCATCGCTAGTTAAATCCCATTAGTGCTGCCATGGAGGCATAAGGAAAACGGAAAATTGAATACTTACCTACCGGTAATTTTCCTTTCCTGATGCATCCATGGCAGCACGTGGGACCCACCCACGTCTTGGCAAGTCCGAAATATTAGACAGGGTGGAGTAGGCCTACCTTTAATTTATCTAGTTACCTGTCCTATAGGGGGTAGGGGGCGGGACTACTACCCATTAGTGCTGCCATGGATGCATCAGGAAAGGAAAATTACCGGTAGGTAAGTATTCAATTTTCCGTTATAAAGCATATGAAGAGAAGCTACGTGCACTAATAGATCCAGACTCAATTCCAGGCATTAAAGGAGGGTTGGATTCGTTCACGCAAAAAAAACGTACATAACTGATACATTTCGACTGAAATATGTGTATTTAGTGGTGTGTAATGTATTGTGCTAAAGTGCAATGTATAAACTTCACAAGCATCTTTCATGGGCATAGCTGAGGACATCCAAAGCAATAAAACTATGCACATACATATATCATGACAATTCCATAAATGTAAGCTTATACTCGCCACAGTAATTTAGTTAGTTCAGAAAAAGTGCTACCAACAGAATTACATTATGACCATGTTAAACACTCCCATTATCTAGCATTACGGATGTCATTAGGGCTGGTTGTAGGCAGCCACATATCAGGAGGCAGTCACAAATGTGAAGGTGCCATCAATAATATGGGCATTTGTGGAAAACAAATGGCCCTTGTCATGACGGCATGTGAACGGGGATAACTGTACTGTAGTTATACCAGGTAATGAGTTTACATCCCCCCCCACCCCCACACAAAATGCCTAAACACAACATAAATGCAGATAATGACAGAATGGTCTCTCTGTCCGCAATATATTTAGGAAGGTGTTTAGGTGTACCCACCATATGTAGGCAGGTGTATATGTGCCCAGTATATGTAGGCAGGGGTATATGTTGCCAGGTCTATAGGTGTCCCCAGTAGATATGGTCAGGACATACCCTCCCCCACTATAGCCAGGGGTATCGATGTCCTCAGGTGTGGTGGCAGGAGCTAGAGAATGGCCGAGAGAAGAGCAAGCTGTGTGGCCATTGGGGAAGGGGAGCCATTAACCCCCCCCCCCCCCCCCTCTCTCACCTTGGCCCTCCCTGTCTCTTGCTTGCCCCATCAGATAGCGCCTGCCAGCAGCGGAATAACACTTCCTGCACCTGGCTGAGAGAGTAACAGATCTGAGCGCCGCTACTCTGCTCTACAGTAGACCAGAGTACTGGCACTTGTGCACAGATGTCTTGTTCTCCCGCCCTGGGAAGAACAAAGTGTTTATATGGTGCTGGCAGGCGCTATCTGATGGGGAAAATGAGTGACAGGGGGAGCACCCAGGTGTGGGGTGGGGTGGGGGAATGGCCCCCCTTCCCCCCCTGTCCACACAGCTTCCTCTTCTATCTCCCATTCTCTCCCTCCTGCCACACCTGTTTGAGGGGAAAGAGTAAATAGTTAAGGGGTCCATGTCCTCTCTCGGCCCACGCTAGAGGCTGCCATTAATGTCATGGCAATGTACATTAAAGTCTACATTATGTAGATTGTGTGTGAAGTCTATTTATATATTAATAATTGCCACAAACTGATATGTACATTTTAAAGTTTACTGTAATATTTGTTAGTAAGAACAATTATACCTGTGTTGCATGTTTATGCACTGTGCTATACAGTATATGTTATTAGTCACAATGCAATTGAATAGTATATTGTGTGTATTGTAGAGAATATTGACAACGAGTCAACATTTCCTACGCCAGACAACGACATAATATCTTCTGATCCTTCAGACAGTGATGTACATCCATTATCAGACCTCATCTGTGAACTCGATGACAAAAATGAAGATGATAACCTAATGCTTGTACATGGTAATGATGCTGAGCAGAGCGGCACATAAACATCCCTGACTCAAAACACACAACAAACCGGTAGTCAACTTACACAGGTTACTAATGAAGAACACACACAACAGACACTAGATTATTACACACCTCCACCTAGTGGTGAAGTAAGGAAAAATCCTAAACTAATTTGTAGAACTAGAGCAGCAGGCAAAGAGCAATATTTGTTTGATAAAACGCAAAGTGAACAGTTCCATGAAGCACAAAAACAGCACCGTCATGACCTTATGCAAAGGCTTGATGCTATACATAGTGTTCTTCTGCGTGCTATTGAACATTTGATTCAAAGTTCAATATCCACACAACTGTATAGAGAGCAGAAGCTGCTATATTTGTCTGATCTTATACATTTGCTGAGTAATATTGTAAGTCTGGGATGAGTCAGTGTTTCTAGGGAGGCAGATGACATCCTCGGGGAAGTGTCTACTGATTAGTAATGTAGGTAAGAAAGTACAACATTGCCATTATTCTATGTGTGTGGGTTTTGGATTAGAAAGTGCCAATAGCACGCAAGCAAAAGTTAGCTAAGTATCTGGTGGATTATTACTTTATACTATGAAAAAAAACTTACAAAGGAGCTATTAAGAGAGCAAATACCTTCATTATGTGTACATAAGTGCTATTGTGTGCGGTCTATTTTTCGGGTGCTTTAGATATGCTATGTTACTTAAAGGGGTTCTTTTTGAAAAAAAGTAGGCAGTTAAAAAATGTGACAGATGACCGGTTTTGGGCCAGGACATCTTTTTAAGGGGGATTATCAGGGCTTTCTTCTTTTTAAACAGCATTTCCTGAATAACAGTTTACCAATCAAAATAGCAATATACCAGCTGGCCTCCCGAATCACTTGCACACTATTATGTTATTTACATTTTTCTACTGTTCCGGAAATGCTGTTGAAAACAAACAAAGCCATGCGAATGCCCCTTAAAAAGATGGACTGGCCAAAAACCTGTCATCTGTCACATTTTTTAACTGCCTACTTTTTTGGCTAAAGAACTCCTTTAACACATTTCACCCGTCAAAATAGCATACAGTAGCTGGAGATTGTCATTTCAATATCATACTGACACGTGGAGGTGTACAGACTGAAGTAGTCATAATGTTATGTGCCATATGCACAGGTCATACCATGTATGGGTCTCCTAATAAGGGATCCATCTGAAAATGGCGCCTGCGAATAATGGCACACGGTGTTGCCGCTAATCCGTTTGCCGCTTATCGCTATTTAACATTAAAGCCTTATTGTTATTTAGCGTTAAAGCCTTATTGTTATTTAGCGTTAACACAAAGAACCCTCTCTGTACCTATCCCTAACCCCCCCTGGTGGTGCCTAACCCTAAGATCTCCCTGGTGGTGCCTAACCCTAAGATCTCCCTGGTGGTGCCTAACCCTAAGATCTCCCTGGTGGTGCCTAACCCTAAGACCCCCCCTGGTGGTGCCTAACCCTAAGATCTCCCTGGTGGTGCCTAACCCTAAGACCCCCCCCCTGGTGGTGCCTAACCCTAAGACCCCCCTGGTGGTGCCTAACCCTAAGACCTCCCTGATGGTGCCTAACCCTAAGACCCCCCCAGTAATGCCTAACCCTAACCTTGCCAGTGTTACATTAAATCCATTCACCGTTTTGCAGTTAAATAACGTCTGCAGTTTGGCTTATGTAGGGCGCTATTGATAAATAACGTTACTGTGGGCAATAACGTCTGCTGTTTGGCAAATGAACGGCACTATTGATAAACAACGTTAGTGTGTGCCACTATTGATAAATAACGTTAGTGTGTGCCACTATTGATAAATAACGTTAGTGTGTGCCGTTTTTGTTCTTTTTTCCCTGTGCGCCATTATTATGCAGTACTAACGATAAATAGCGATAAGCGTATCTTTTTAATGCAGCGCCATTTTTATGCATAGGCGCTGTGCGCCATTATTTACTGATCCACCTAATAAGTACCTGGTTATTGTCTGTTGGGTTGGTTATCCTCAAAACAGTATTACTATGTAATATATCAAAGATGCCACCAAAGTTTGCTCCAGAAAAACATAGCGTTAGTTGCAAAGACTATAGCATGGTAATTTGCTTTCATCAAAAACAAACCTAGTAACACATCAACAGATATTCAACAGTGTGTGTACAATTGTATATTATTTTGAAAGATCCTGGCTGGTCCAGCTAACACAGTTAGGCTACAGACTCCACTATATAGCCTGTAGCATTCACACACTGTTAGTCTGTGTTGTTGAAGTGTATAACAAACACTTATACACACATGGTAATATGCTGTCCTGTGTGAATGAAATGTATATTGAGTTAATACGGCTGGAAATTGTTCAACATTGATTAACATTGAAGTAGATTGTGCTCCGGTTACAACAATACATGTTTTCTTTGCAACCGACATATATACAGGTTACACCTAGGAGTAACATAGGGTGCACTTTTCCTATGGTATGTCTAACCTGTGTGTTGTGGATTACAATCCCGAATGCAATATTGCATCCGGCACACTATCTTAGGTATATTTAATCTATCCATAACAAACGTTGTGTCACATGTACAGTACTTTGTTCACTGAGGACAGATTCCAGTGTGTACACAGTGTATTGGTAATGGATCAGGATCACATCTGTCATATTACCATCATGATATGGTTGTTGTCATTAAAACCACACCATGTACAGGCTTGACGGTGAGGTTAGGCATCCTGTTGCCCACAACATATAACCATGAAGGCTGTTCCTATTATTGGATTAATGTTGTACAAACATCCTTCTCTGGCTAATTGTGTGTTTTGTTCAGATCTTGGATACAGTCAACACAGTGTTTGGCATATATTATAGCGCCATGTATATTACTGCTCTTCAAATTGTTGGCCATGTCAGTTGCCAATTAACATGTAAGGACTCCAAAGGCACCCGAGAATCACGAGTGTTTGTGGTTACAGGTCCTTGGCCTTCAATATGAGAGCATATATGTTGGAAAGTATCTTCCACTTCCTTGTAATGGTTCCAGTTACAATACTTGCTGTTGCAGACATTTGTTGAGCACATTTAGACATCATATGGACATTGACTACAGCTAACTTGTGTGACATATTATATGGTCACTGTGTTTGTAACAGAAGCTCATAAACAAATGTTAATGTAACATTATGAGCAACAGAATAATGTGTGCTGCATGTTGTGATTGATACATGTTACTAGCTGTCTTACAGATTTGTTCACACCTATAAAGGAAATGGGGTGGTTGATGTTTAATTGGATAAAACAAAAGGAAAAAGGAAGACCATCCCTCTTAGACACATCTCAGCTGATGTGGTGGCTGATCTGCCCTTATGGGTATTATCAGCTTGCTGGCTTGTGTCCCTCTCACACCAGGGCCCATGTGTGAAGCAGCCTGTTTGTCCTATGGGATCCTGTGGCTTGAAGCTGGATATCCGGCCCAGCTGTGTGGTTTGTAGCGGTTGTTGTCCCAGCACTGGCTGCAACACCACAGCTGCACCAACCTGTGGCCTGTATGGGGCTCAATCCCTTAGCAGGGAGAGTCATCGGCCACAAAAGGTAACAATCCACACACTGCTGTGGTGTATCTGAAAAGAGCAGTGTGTGGATTGTTCACTTTTTAGGAAGGAGACTCTCCCTGCTAAGGGAGTGAGCCCCATACAGGCCACAGGTGGGTGCAGCTGTGGTGTTGCAGCCAGTGCTGGGACAACAACTGCTACAAACCACACCGCTGGGCCGGATATCCAGCTTCAAGCCACAGGATCCCATAGGACAAACAGGCTGCTTCCGACCTGGGCCCTGGTGTGAGAGGGACACAAGCCAGCAAGCTGATAATACCCATAAGGGTAGATCAGCCACCACATCAGGTGAGATCTGTGTAAGACGGATGTTCTCCCTTTTATCATAGTTTATCTGCCACCCACCCCCCTACCCCATGTCCTTTACAGAATTCCCTTCCACTGAAAGTAGACCACACAGAGCACCAACAACTTCCATCAACCAACACATCCTAGGCATATGTAACCAGCTCGCTCCCCCTGTTGTAATTTCACCAGGGTGGTTAGTGATGTTTACATATTTGTTATCATACATACAGTCAACATTGGACATTCATTAAAGTTCAATGAACACACACACCTTTCACCTATAATCCATGTTTAATGAGCTCAGTCACAACCTACAGTCACCTATCCATATCCTACACGTAACCCTTACTATGGTAGGTGTAAAAAAACATATACACAGCCACCAGAGTGGACACCAACTATATAAAGTGTGCACTTCTGTTGCACTCAGTGACACTACATATTAGGAATTACGGAGCATAAACCTTAATCTGTAAGCTCCTTTTTTTTCAGAACATTATACTTAAAGGTCCACTATTGAGAATAGCATGTTTTTCCGAGCCTTTACCATACATATTTGTTTTGCGAGTCATGTTATTGCACAGTATATAGTCACATGGAAAGGTCATTGGTAACTGGCAATAAGGATTTTAGGCAGCCAGTCAAGTAAATAGCTTGCACTTTCCAAGGCCAATGCAGACTATCCCATTGGATAGTAGGGAGGCATCTGTTATTGATGTTACAGCTGCAGTGTTTTTAATTCCCTCTGGGCACCTCATTTTCGTGTTTGCACCTTGTAAGTGCAGTAACGTACAGTTACTCTGCTCACAGCAGCCGCCATAAACTCGACAACACAGCCTCCTCCATAGAGCGCTGGCTGTGTGCGCTGTGTGTTGATTGTCTTGCCAGCTGCCAGGGACCCCTTTTGCTAAGCTGACAATGAAAGGGACTCTGATTGTTGGACCTTCCGATGGCAACCCGCCCGGCTTCTGCACTGCGTAGTCCTTGGTGGCTGGGCAGCCAATTAACACACAGCGCACACAACCAACGCTGTACGGAGGAGGGTGTGTCGTAGCCTTTACAGCGGATGATGTGAGCAGAGTAACTACATTAGTGCAGTTACAAGGTGGAAACATGAACAAGAGCTGGCCAGAGGGGAATCAAATATCGGCAGCTCCAACTTCACTAACAGATGCCTCCCTAGTATGCAATGGTATAGTCTGCATTGGTGTTGAAAAGTGAAAGCTAGTGAGGTGACTGGCTAAAAATCATTCTTGCCAGTGAACACTGACATTTTGTTTTTACTATATACACTGTGCCATAACATTAGGTCCAAAACACATGTATGTTAAAGGGTCTGAAAAAGATGCCATTTGCAATCGTGGCCCTTGAAGGCTATAAATAATTGATAGATATTTTGGACAGTAAGACTTGTATTCAGTACTTATTTCAAAACACGTTAGGAAACTTTTTATTCCTAACCTCATGGAATGCATCTTTTTTTGAATGCAGGAAACCTTTATTGAGTGATAGCACATTTGATATGTCATCCAGGTGAGATGTCTATGACACCTTCGGACATTCACAATAAGATTGTGGGCATTTCCAAAAATAATCTAGGTTTCACATTTTTTTTTTATAAAGGTTAAAGATTTGAGCCCTAACTATTATCAATGCTGACCTTCCCCTTTCCTGCCTACTACACCCTTTGCTGTTATTTGAAAGCACCAAGTACCATTAATCGTTTAATTTTTAAAGTGTGAAACTAGTTACCATTATACTGTAATTCCTGGATGACTATGGCATTTGTAGCCATTGAGGAATAGGAACATCTGCATTGACCAGACAATAACATAGTTATTCAACAATGTATGTGTTGTTGGAGTGACATCAGAACTTTCAGGTGAGGTCTAAGTAGATGTATCTGTAGCATGGTTTTTGGATGTACCTTAAAAGCTCTAAAAGTTTAGCATATTTTGGAAATTGATTGTTTCCAATTAACAGCACCAACCACACACAACATCAGCTTTACATTTAGGATGATAAGCAATACTTTTCTACGACAGATGCGTATTCAGGCCTTCTTATCCTCACATTAATGTATGTGCAACATTCACCAGGCCTTATTGCTTGCATACATTTCAAAAACCATTCCATATACCTCTCACTACACTTCTCCTTGAAAGTGATTGTAATTAACACATGTAACAATGAAGGTAATATTTCATTTACAAATTGTCTGTGTATGTCAGCACATTTATAAGGAGTTAGAGTGCAAGTTGTCGTGTGAAGGTATGTTGGTAGTTGAAGCCACAAAACACAATGACAAAATGCTCTGAAGATTTCAGTTATACAGCATAGAAGTATTGAGCCACAACTTTTGAATGAAAGGAAAAAGGGCCTATTTCCACAAACACGTTACAATCTAGTAATGTAACAATAAGCTTAACATACATGGTATGTAGTTGTTACTATTGACTGCTGTCTGTGTAACAAAATACCATGAATAGAGTAAAAGTTTTGTGTTAAAAAAGTTTTATTTACATGAAACAATTAGAATGACACATAAAGACCACACAAAAATATGTATCTCCACAAAGCTGCTTCTGCTGATAAGAGAACATCATGTGGACGTGTTATCCTGAAAACAAAACACACATACAAACATTTAGAAAAAGGTACAATATTATGTGCATATCGTTATTATGTTACATGTTGTAAATTACAATAAATCATTATGCAAAAGTTACATGACTATGTTTTATGTTTGTCCAAAAAATGTATGTACACTACTTGGTCAGATATTTATTTGAACACATGTTAGCATGGTGTAACATTAGGATCATATGTTTGTATGTGGAGGCTGTACAATCACCATCACATACAAACATACAGTGCACTATCATGTGTAACCTAGGTGTCTATAAACACATATGTGTATCTGGCTCCATAGTGCACTGGTTGTGTTAGTACTTGCACACCACATACCTTGGTACAATGTTTGGATGTAAATAGATTTTGAACACACTACTATGTGTGGAAAAGTGAAGCAATTTGTCAAAAGCATCAGCTGACTATATGAGTGTGTTCTTCTGGCAAGGTGTTTAAAACAATCACACAACAATTTGGAGCACCACTACTGTATAATGATTGTTCCGTTCCGAACTTGGTTTTATAACCTATGTGGCACAACACACGTGTAGCAAATCTATGACTTTGTCACAACTCAACCCAACAATTGTAACATTTATAACCATATCACCTAATACCAAATCCACATGCAAACGTATGTGTTGATTACATTTTGTGCCACCAACAAACATGCATTGCAGGAGATAAGACAGTGTGCAGTCAGTACCAATGGCTAACCTTATTTATGGCCAAAAATGGTCATGTCATGAAGACTACTGTAACATATGCATGAGCTTCATTTACCACAAAGGGGTATCCCTCTCCTGCATACATTACTGTCGCTTTCATTAACATAGTAATGTTTACAACACACATGTGGTCTTGGAAGTGCATGCACACTCTTTTGTATTGTAATGCCTGTAATGTACTATACAGAACTAACAAGTACACAAAATCTTTTTTACTATACAAATAGACAATACTTATCACTGTACCAATGCTGGAACAACAAACATAGTTCATTTTTAAACAACCACTCAAAATGGGGGTATAGAATTGACATACTAGAAAAGAAGGCATGTATGAGGCGTGCATGCACAGCTGTTCCACGGCCCTGGTGTTGCACCGGATCCACAGGGACATTATCATCAGGCTGCATTTCTTCATCTAATTCTAATCCTCCCTTCCGTGCTATGTTATGCAGCACACAGCTGCCTACAAACATGTCACCAACTTCAGCTGAAGAGTACCTGCTGAACCCGCCAGACAGAAACACAGCACGGAAACGGGACTTAATGACCCCAAATGTTCTCTCCATCACCACACGTGTCTTCTTATGGGCTAGATTATAAGCCTGCTCTGGTGCTGTAGTTGGGTGCAACACTGGCGTCAAAAGCCATGGCAAGAAAGGATACCCTGAATCACCTACAAATGCTAAAAAACAAACATCAACAGTAAGGAACTCATATGTTACTAGTAAAACCAGTTGGTACTGTCATACGTATGGTAAACAATGAAGTCTGTAACATCATTTAGCTTGACTATAAGTTACAGAGTTAGATTGTACATCACACATTAGTGGGGCCCCCACACATCATCAATCCTGGAACACCCTCCATGGACTCACACAGTACTTGCTGTGACGGCAACTACCTACTGCACCACCATGTGAATGCATTAAGTGGTGTTGTTTAATATATGGACATGGCAACAACAGTAAACACAGCAGCATGCACAACCTTAGCCAGCTTCAAGTGTACATGACGCTCGCAGATGGCTGTGGTCCAGACATATGGACCAAAGGACATTAGTACCCATGTCCACATTAGAAAAAGGGACTTGTAGCACTATTGTTATACTTTAGGCATGAAAGGGGAAAAGAAACAATACTTATTCTGATGCGGACATTATGTAAGTCCCATTAATCAAGCCAAGTTGTCATGGCAGCCCTGCTGTGCTATTGTGCTGCAGTAGTATCTGAATAACACCCGAAGCAAGCATGCAGCTACTGTACTCAGTTGTGACTTTACAGTCAAACGCAACACATGTGATGCATGCTTCTTCAGGGGCTAGTGATAATACTATTAGAGGCAGAGGATCAGCAGGGCTGGCAGGCAACTGCTATGGCATAAAAAGGAATCAATATGGCAGACGCCGTATGGCTCTTACTTAACTTTCCATTTTATCTTGATACCCCTGTTTTGTTCCTATAAGTCTTTTTGCCCCCTGTGTTAGCTGCTGTACACTTCCAAATCACCTCCAACACCGGCACCAAGCAGGTATATGTGAGGTCACTACAGCTATCCAGCCAAAGCTGACTGTATTGTAAGTACCCAGGTATAGGTTCACAGACTGTACGTCATCGGCTACACGTGGAGAAGCACTATATAAAGTTGCTGATAGCAGGATTCCACATCACTTATAATTAATGATGTCACTGTAATGGTGAGCAGACATGGTTACATCAATGAAAAGACTATTCACATTTCTATTAAATCCACAGGGAATGACTCAATACTACATAAAGTATTATAATGTAATGTACCCTCAGGCCTAGGTCACAGTGCCATGCTAAAGTTGGCAAATAAAAAGGAGCTCCCAAATAAAACCATGTTATGTCTGTAAAATTCACACCACAGGCCTGGCATTTTTGGGTAACATGTAGCGTTATAATACAGTGCTGCATGCTGTGCGTTATACCATGTATTAGCTGCATTGTACTGTTTGCACATGCTCATTAATGACATGGAAGCATACATGTAATTGCCTCTATGCCATCGTGTATGTGAGTATTACAGGCCAGAGAGTTTGGTTGGGACAGTCTTTTGACTTTGTGTTGTAAGGGTGATTGTCCATTTACACGTTGCATGAAAACTCAACGTCCCACTCTCAAAGTAGCGTATGAGTCAGATAGACAATAGGTGACTCATAGGCTACTTTGAGAGTGGGACGTAGAATTTTGATGCAACGTGTAAATGGACAATCACCCTTACAACGCAAAGTCAAAAGACTGACACAACCAAACTCTCTGCCCTGTAATGCTCACATACACAATGGCATACACGATAGCTGTACTAACTACATAACCATGGTAACATTGCATTACAACTATTGCACCATGTATGGACACTATTGTAACAATGCTGTAATGCGCTGGCCTGGTAAATGAACCACAGCCACAAAGCCAACATCCACACCTTACAGCTCCTTGGGGGAGGGGGTGCACCCACAGAACCACTGGGCCCATCAATGGACTGTGACTTCTCCACAGCTGATGGTTACAATTTGTTTTTCCTGAACATACATTGGTTAGACATACACTATACACATTACAAGTGATAATGTTTACACACAGATTTTTACTCGCCAACAATAAATGCACCAGAAATGTCACCAGATTGAATCGCATCAAACAAAGCTGACTGCCGTAGAATATGCGAGTCGTGACATGACCCTGGATACCCGGTGACAACATTCAGAACTATCAGGTCCAGATCACAAATCACCTGAATATTTGTCGAATGATATGCCTTACGATTACGGTAAATGGGCTCCTGACCACTCGGAGGACACAAAGGTACGTGAGTACAGCCAACAACACCAATGACATTCGGTATACCAGCAATACGGAAACATTTTCGCCTTACCACATCCATTTCTTGCTGATCTGTTGGGAAAACGATATATTTATGAACCACTGAACGGAGAGCCCTCAAAACTTGTGTGGCAACTCTAGAGCATGCTGATTGAGAAATGCCAGATATATCTGCACACACATGCTGATATGAAGCTTTACCAAGCAAATGTAAAGTCACTAGCAACTTAAGCAGCCCTGGCACTGCTTTGCTTCTGCGGCTTTTGGGTTCAAGTTGACAGGACAAATCTGTGTACAGCGCATAGATCATTTCTCTGGTGAGACAAAACTTTTGGATGACTTCTGCATCACTGAAATTGTCCAGGACTGTGCGACGTCTGAAAGTTCGTGTTAAAATTAAGCACACCCATCTTCTCTGTCTCCTTCAACGGGCTCCATGTTTCACTGCCCCACCAAACCAGTGCTACTTTTCACCTGACTTATATAGGTGATAAAAAAACGATCTTTTAGACTAATCATCCGCACAAGTTTCCAATTGAGAATATCAAATTGGTGTTAAGTAATTTTTTTCCCCCGCACATTTCACCCACTTTTCCTGCACTTTTACCGAACTGGAAGCGGGAAAAAAGGGCGCATGCCGCTAGTGGACAAAAAGGGCGCCGCCATTCACTCTAATAATAAATAGCGTTTAATGGGCGCCGAGCAGGAAAAAAGGGCGCAGGACATAAATAATGTTTACAAACGGCGCCAGGAGATTTTTAATGATTTATAAGTGTGCTTGTGGTGATTTACGTTTATAAAATGCACCCGTGCCGAATAACATTTATTAAAATACTAAACATATTTATCTTATTTAACTAATTAAAACATTATTTAAAGTTTTATCCCTTACTGTTTGTAAAACATTATTATTCACAAAATAAAGCGATCAGTACGTAATGTAAATTGCAAAATATTTTTTGCATCCACAATTAGTAAAACATTATTATCCACATAATAAAGGGGGGTCTTAGGTTTAGGCACCAACAGGGGGGTCTTAGGTTTAGGCACCAACAGGGGGGTCTTAGGTTTAGGCACCAACAGGGGGGTCTTAGGTTTAGGCACCAACAGGGGGGTCTTAGGTTTAGGCACCAACAGGGGGGTCTTAGGTTTAGGCACCAACAGGGGGGTCTAGGGGTTAGGGATAGGTACAGGGGGGGTTCTGTGTAAGAGTAGGCTTAGGTATAGTTTTAGTAAAAATTTAGTAATAATTACTAATGTTTTTACAACACTTATTACGAACGTAGTTATATTTATATCATCGTTATAAAGAATATTTTCAGATTTTATTATAAGAACAAACCGTAAATGAAGGTTATTCACAATAATATAGAATTATAACAATTAAACATATATTGTTTTTTTCATAAACGTAATTATAAGTTTAACTTTAGAAACAGGGAAGATTAACGTTTTCACAATTTCCGACTTCATAAACATTATTTAATGATTTATAATTTTGTTAAACCTTATTTGTAAACGCAATATAGCACACTATTTTTATAAACCCTATTAATGATTAATTATTATTTAGAGTTTACACCCCGCGCCCTTGTTTGTCCGGGCGCCCTTTTTGCACGTACGCTACCGAACTATTACCGAACCATTACTGCACTTTTACCGCACTATTGCCGCAGTCGTAAAATTTATGCACAAACACATTGAAAATCAAGCCAAACCCTGTTTTTGTGCGAAAAATACCGCAAAACACTTTTCCGCATGCAGTAACTCATTGAGAATAGAGACCAATGTGTTGATTCCTTCTGCAATCCTTTTCTGGCAGGCTGCATATCATTGCCTGCCCTTTCCTGCTGTCAGCCTGTGATTGATTATCATTCACCTGTCTGGGAATCTGCATGTCTGCTCCCATTGGATGACCTCAGTATAAAGGACTGCTTCCTGCAGGGATCCATGGGATATCATAGTCTCAGCAGCACCAGCCTGTCTTGCTGTCACTTTGGCCCCAGAGCGTGTTTCTAGTTCCTGATCCTGTTTATCAGTATTTGTTACTTTGCTGGTCTTTCATCATATATTGGTTCATCGCCGATATATATGCATACTAGCACATTTGTTATTTTCCTTGTATTCGTGTTACGTTACTACATCAGTGTCGCTGATATATACGTACACGAACTGTTTATATCCTGTGTTCAGTCAGTCAGCTTTCAGCACGTTTTGGTAAGTTGCGCGTATCGTGATCACCCGTGCTTAGCTAGTCAGTCCTGTTGCCTTGTGTGGATTGCGCTCGCTTCTGCGTAGAAGTAGCAAATCCTTTCTAGTCCTGCTCCAGTTCTTAGTTAGTGTTCCTTGCTTATGTCATATATCGGTTTATTGCCAATATATACATATGTCATTTAGTCGTTTGTAGTTCATTGATAGCTGTAATCGTAATACGCTAGGAAATCATACCTATTGTATATTTGTGTGGATTACGTCTGCCTTCTTTGACTCTATTTCCCGACTATTCTGTCCTGTCCTTGTGAGGCATGCCACCGCTGCAATCGCATTGGCTGCCTCATTCCAGTCTGTCTTGTTATGGACGCTTGCTGTCACTTAAGCAGTGACTAGTTAAGCAAGCGTTCATTCTGTTACCTGTCCTGATCTTCTGAATTCTGGTTTATGCGCTCAGCGCTACCTTGCGCCAAGCCACCATAGTGGAAGGATTGTTTGTGGCTGTTCGGATCTACACCTGCTCTGTGCGCCACATTTCCTGTTGGAGTCAGTCCTCTCCTCCACTAAACTGGGGATATCCTGGTTCCTTGTGCTAGCATGTGTACCTCCTTCATGCCAGGATCTGCATTGTGGGCTGACCGTGGAAAATATACCATCAAGCATAACAGAGCCTAAGCGCTTTGAGTCCTATGGGAGAACAGCGCTATAGAAATGTTATTGTATTGTAAGATTATTTGGGACTTGGTGTCACCCTTGTTCCAGCAGGGGTACCATCTTTACATGGACAATTACTATAAAAGCTTGGCCCTCAGCATTTACAGCTACTCTGAATTTGCTGCTGTGGCACCGTACGGCCTAGTCGCCAGGGCTTCCCCCAATGGCTCACTAGTATTCGACTTGCACGGGGGAGAGGGTTGCCTGCTCGCGGTGAAATGGAAGGACAAGAGGGATGTTTACCTTTTGTCCACCATCCACACAGACACAACAGTCCAAATTCAACGAGCAACTGAGGTTGTTGAATAACCCCTCGCCATCCACGAATATAACCTTAACATGGGAGGGGTGGACTTAAACGACCAGATGTTGGCTCCCTATTTGGTTTCCCACAGAACCAGATGCTGGTATAAGAAAGTGTCTTTTTATTTGATTCTGATGGCAATTTACAACAGTTTTGTTCTCTACAGTAAGGCTGGAAGAACTAAAAGAGCCTTCCTTCAATTTCAGGAAGATATCATTTCGGAAATTCTGTATCCAGGAGGAGCCGTGGCCCAACCCCAAAATGTAGTTAGCCGGCTACATGAAATACACTACCTGCATGTCTTTCCAGGTACACCATCTCACCCTTCCCCCAAGAAAACGTTGTCGTGTCTGCAGCAGGGCAGGAATAAGGAGTGACACCACTTTTTATTGTCCCTACTGTCCTGACCAGCCTGTCTATGCGTAGGGGAGTGTTTCGAGAACTACCATAAGCAGGTAAACTCTTAGAGTAGGGAACGCGAGAGAGTAGGCACACAAAGGTCTCTCGGCTTGTTCACACCGGCGCGATGTGTTGTGGCAAATTGCCTAGCGAAAGTCCCACTTTGCAGTCCCCACTACGCCGGAAGTGTGTGACTTAACTCTAGTGCATACCTACGCTACTGCGGCAATTTGCGTCGGCCGGTTGGCGACACAAAGATTACTTGGCCGAATGCCAGACAGGGAATACCATGCACTAACGCAGTTGTCCCTGAAGGTCTGTTTTGGCGATGCAGTGCGGCAGGCGCGACCCACTGGATACGCCAATATGCACATCAGCTTATGAGAGACTCAAATACACAGGGCTGCCAGAAACCTCTCCTTCCACTTGGGACAAAGTGCAGTGTACTTAGTCATATCTCTGTGCAATTTGCGCTTTCCACACTGTCCCATGGGGAAAGAAGTTTGTCCTCGGAAAGTAAGTAAAAAAACAAAAAGTAAGCAAAAAAGTTAAACATTCCAAATGTTCAAATCAAATCAAAGATAGCTTTATTGGCATGACCAAGATTCATTACAGGTATTGCCAAAGCAAGGGGAAATGGGGGACATGGGAGGGGGTGGGGTAGGGGGACAATGGCTAAGCAGTCTGTGGACATTTTTTAGGTTTACAGTTTCGTTATGCTCCTCTCAGTCTGTGGCATGCTGTGACATAGTGTGCAGCGATTGTCACTGTGGATTCCTCTTCTCCCAGTAGGATATATATGTTTTCTCTCATCTTCTAGTGTGAGAAAGTCTGGGAATAGTACCAACAATTTCTTAAAGTAAGTGTCCCTGGTTGCAGTATATTTGGGGCAGTGCAGTTGTTATGATCACTTCTGCAGCATGTACTGCTGGCTGCAGTTTTACTGTAGACAAGCAGTTTTTGATTTCTTTGCGTGCATTTGCTCGCATAGTTTTGCTTGCGCTCACACTGAGGGCTCTATTCATAAAACACTTGCGGTAAAAAAAAAAATCTTGGAGGGAAAACACAGCATCGGTATTTAAGACTTTTGTGTGCTAATTCATAAAAATGATTACACTTGCGATAATTGGTCGGGGAATTCCCGCCAGGCATGCTTAGATGTACCAAAATTTGGTTCGGGTACATTCGAATTCGGGTCCGCATGACATTCGAATTCGCCTTCGACCACAAAATTCGGTTCGGATTCAGATTCGGTTCGGGTGTCGGGGTCAAAATTCGGTAAAAAATTTGTGTTCGCGAATTTGGGTTTTGTTTTTTTTAAAGGGAAATCACATAGAAATAGGTGTAATTAAAAAAACAAAACAAAAAACATGACATGTGGCACTGGCAGCAGGCAATGCATTGTGTGGACCCTGGCGGTGGGACCACTGACAGCAGGAGGATAAATACAGCAGCAGGAGGAGGAGTGACGTGTGGCACTGGCAGCAGGCAATGTATTGTGTGGACCCTGGAGGTGGGACCACTGATAGCAGGAGGATAAATACAACAGCAGCAGCAGGAGGAGGAGGAGTGACGTGTGGCACTGGCAGCAGGCAATGTATTGTGTGGACCCTGGTGGTGGGACCACTGACAGCAGGAGGATGAAAATGAGCGCGGCGTAATATGTTGCCGCTTTATAAATACATAAATCAATTCATAAATTCATAAATAAATCAATGCAGCAGGTCAGCAGCAGCAGGAGGAGTCACGTGGAAATACAATAAATACATAAATAAATTCATAAATAAATCAATGCAGCAGGCCAGCAGCAGCAGCAGCAGGAGTCACATAGAAATACAATAAATACATAAATAAATTCATAAATAAATCAATGCAGCAGGCTAGCAGCAGCAGGAGGAGTCACGTGGAAATACATTAAATACATAAATAAATTCATAAATAAATCAATGCAGCAGGCCAGCAGGAGGAGGAGTCATCAAGTATGGCAGGCAGCAGGCAATGTATTGTAATTCCTAGGCAGGCACCTCATGTCCTCCTTTCGCCGACAACAGGTGCCAGGAACGTGTCTTCTATCCAGGCCTGGTTAATCTTCAAAAATGTCAGTCTGTCCACGCCCTTTGTGGACAGACTGTGACGGATGAGCCGTCAGACCAGAAAACGCAACCACAATCTGTTTCCTGCCTCGATTGTCGTTGCGCTGCCAAATCAGAATCTTATGTCTGTGGATACCAGGCAGTCCAGCCTGGGGGGTCTCTGCTGTCTTTATAGGAGTTAGTTAGCAGAGTCTTTTCATGGAAACTGGCCCTGTGACTTGCTAATTTAGCCAGAGGTGTAAAACTCAGTTTGACCAAGCTGATCACACTCAGATGTTAATTAACAAACCAAAAGGCCTTTTCATACAGGGAAAGCCCAGAGAGCTAGTCACAGCTTGAAACCAGACAGCCTGGCTGCAGCAATAAGCAGGAAGAAATGAATGTTGTATATGGTTTTTTGCATATTTAAGGAATACCGTTCAGGTGAGAAATGTGAAAGTTATATCATTCTGCTTGTCCGGATCTTGTGAGTATTTTGATATTAAATTGGGGCCACTGGCATAACCAGAACTCGGGGTATTCCACTGTTTTTTAGCCGGGCATGCAAACATGCCCAAGTTTGGTATCATATGAACTGGCATAGTCTGAGAAATATGAATATGTGATGGTCATGTGTGTACAGAAAGCGTAAGCTGAGATATGACAAATGTCATATTTGGTGGGCATGGGGCACCCAGCCAGGGAGCTCACCGCCCCTGTCCAACCCCTGGGCTGTACTTGAGGCTCCACCCAAAGATGTGCATTGTTCAAAAGTGTTTGCGAGGGACTCCTCCCTCATTCCTCCAATTTCCACCATCCTGATAGCTGCTGCTACTTTTGAGGAACGAGTGGTAGCCATTTTGTTTGGACTTTGAACTTTGCTGAAACTGAACAAAAGGAACGCTACAAGTTTTCCCAGAACAGACATATTTCCACAATCCCTAAGTATTTTCTCTCCTTTTTTATTTCATACTGGCTATTAATGTTTCAATAATTGTTGATTTTAATGATTGTCTGTATATATAAATTATTTATCTTGCACATAAATAAAGACTTTATCAAAGTCGTTTACTATTCCGCTACACCTGCTATACAGCCATACACAGAAACTGATCCCAGGTTTCTGAAGAAACGCTACTATTGTTGATATCTAGACAGAATACAGTGCTTAACCGTTTTATTTGCAGGATCAGTCAGTCAGTCAGTAGGGTCCACTGGCCCATAGCAGTGGTGGTGGCAGATACCCTGAAATAGTGTGTAAAGTTGTAATCACCGTACCTCACAGGCTCCCTTCTAGTCGGGCTGCTGCCCAAATTTCTGTCGGTTTCTTAGCAAAGATCACGACCAAAGCTTGCATGGTCTGCGTGCTGAAACCGATTGGAAAGCAATTTGCGGTCTGGCCACCAGGGCTCCTGTGACACAGACGAGAGCGCTTCTTGGTGACCACGCCACCGGCCGCACTGAAGCACCTCTCAGACAGCACGCTGGAAGGGGGGGGGGGGGGCAAGACAATACCTCCAGGGCGTACTGCGCAAGCTCCCTCCAGATGTGCAAGCACTCCACCCAGTACTCCATGGGGTCCACAGGCTCCTCGCTGCTGGTGTCAAGCCCAGTGAAGGACCCCATGTAGTTGGCCACCATCCGGATCATGCGCTGGCTGTGACTCTCAGCGAAGGTGGCTGCTGCCCGCACCTCCTCTCTCGGCTGTTGTACCTTCATGTAGAACACCTGCGTCAATGACAGCAGGTCTCCTGGGTGCCTGACGCTGCTGCTGGCCGCAGGCACTGGCTGCTGTGCTGGCAGATGGAAAGGAACAGAGGGGGTGGAAGGCGGGGGGAAGGCTTCCTCCAATCACCGAACAAAGGATCTCCTGCAACTCCCTTGCTCGCTGCTCATGGTCTCTGGCAGGCAGAAACTGATCCCACCTCCCCCTCAGCCGTGGGTCCAGGATCATGCTGATGCAGGCGTCCTCTCTCGCTTGCATCCGCTTGACCCTGGGGTCTGTGTGCAGGCAGAACAGGGTGGACCGTCTAACAGACATCAGGGTCAGCGTCCTCCTCTTCCTTTTGCCCCTGAAACTCTTCCTCCTTTCTCCACCCTCGCACCACTGCTGCTGCGCTCCGATGTCCCCCCCCCAGCAGCAACGTCCAGCACCTCCAACTCCTCCTCATCCTCCTCCAGGGACTCAAATACCTGTGGAGCAGTGGACTGCACAGGCGGCTGCTGTTCTAGCTGGTTCAGGGCCTCCTCTCCCAAATCCACCAAATTGCCAAGTGCCCTGTCCAGTGTAACGATCGGTGTAACACAGAGAGGGTCTGATTATTGGTGAACTGCAGTATCACCAAGAATTCAGATATATACCCGATTATTGATGATCTGCAGTATCACCGATAATCAGATATATTACTAACCTCTGGACACCTGAGAGATATGAATGTTTGGTGCAACAGTAATACTTTGAGAACAATACCAGGAGGACAGGTACAAGGCAGTAGGGAATACTGCTGGAGTAGTACCTTTCAGCAGCCTGAGACTCTCCCATGGGGAGGAGTCAGACTGGGAGAGGGAAGGACCAGAGCGTGAGTGACACCAAGAGAAGGATGTCACTGACTGATCTGTGAACTATCTCTTAACTGGGGAGATAGCTCTCAAGGTCGGACAAGCCAGGTCGGCAACAGACTGACATACAAGGTACAAAGACAGGAGGCTGATATGGTAATCCTAAGGCAAGCAGAGTATCAGATATGGCAATGTACCAAATCAGTGAACAGAAGAGTGGTCAGGAAAGCAGAAGGTCATAACAGATAATAGACAATGCCTAGTCTTGGGTGTGAGCTCCGTGATCATCAACACCCTGGAACTAGTCTGAAGTATAACGGAATGGTAACACAAGTCCCTAATCTGGAGTGTGAGGTCCTTGATCATCAACACCCTGGAACTAGTCTGAAGTATAACAAAATTATAACACAGATTCCTAATCTTGGGTGTGAGGTCCTTGATCATCAACACCCTGGAACTAGTCTGAGATATAACAGAATGATAACACAGATTCCTAATCTTGGGTGTGAGGTCCTTGATCATCAACACCCTGGGACTAGTCTGAAGTATAACAAACTGATAAAACAGATTCTGACAATAAGGTCTGAGTGCTTCCACGTAGTGATCGCAACGGCAGACAACCAGTGAATGACCAGCACCCAGTATACATAGCCCAGCGCTCTCCAGCGCCTCCCCTAAGTGCTGGACCAATGGGAACGGGTACAATCGTCAGCTGACCGGCTTTATCAGCTGACTCCCTTCTGGCTGTCATAAAAGTTCTGCCCCTCAACGCGCGCGCGTCCTTCTGAACCTGTGTGGACTATCAGTCCCAGCCACACCAGACATGTCTTGCGTACCACCCGCCGCGCTGGACGCGGAATCCGCCGCACCGCTATCAAGGCATGCGGTGGTTTCTCTGCATTCGGCCATACTAGCAGATGTAGGCCCACGCGTGCAGACCGCCGCGTTGGATGCGGAAACAGCTGCCTTACTCTGAGCGCACGCGGCGGCTTTTCCGCGTTTTCTCACATCCAGCAGACAAACAAAGGGCACCCACTGGCAGAGGGATGCCCGTTGTTCACTCACCAGGTTGGTTCCCTGCAGGAAGGGAGCCAAAACCAAGCAGACCTGCTGCATCTGCCCCCATTGTGCGTTGGAGAGGAGCTGGAGTTTGGTGCTGCCGGTGCCGGCGACAGTGGCATCATAGATGTACCGGTTGACAGCCCTCCTCTGCTCAACCAGCCGCTCCAACATTGCCAGGGTGGAGTTCCAGCGAGTTGGCACATTGTAATGATTGTTGTTAGCAAGAACAGAGTTCTGATTATCAGGTGATCTGCAGTATCACCTATAATGTAGATATATACCTGATTATATGATGATCTGCAGAATCACCAATAATACAGATATATAGATAACTGATGTATTAGCTAACAATACTAATAGACACCAAGAATTAACGTGACCTAGTCGCACTTTAATGCACTGAGTGTAGTGATTGGTGCAACAGTAAGTACTGATAGTATTAACAATACCTCACCAGAGGAGCTGGTGGGTACTACCCGTACTGCACCTCTCACCAGATACAAGGGCTTCCTGGTGAGAGTAGAGTGGTCAGACAGAGCAGTTCGGCAACAGACAGACAGGTCAGGTACAGAATCGACAGACAGAGGTAGAACGAATATCAGGCAGGGTTGGCAGCAAGATCAGATGGGCAGAGGTACAAAATCAGGAGACAGAGACAGAACGGTAATCAGGCTGAGTTGGCAACAGGATCAGATGGGCAAAGGTACAGAATCACTGAGGGCAAGATTGGTCAGAACTAGCCAGTCATACACAGATCATAAACAGTTTTTAGTAATATTAAGCTATCAAGCCGATTCTAAGTGTAAATTCCCAGCTCCTGCTGGTTCTAACACACTAGGGAACTGACTAAGGTCTGAGCGCTAACACGAAGTATTCGCAACAGCAGACAAATTGCAAGTGAAGCCGAGAGGCTTAAAGAGACTCTGTAACAACAAAAACCTCCCCTGGGGGGTACTCACCTCGGGTGGGGGAAGCCTCCGGATCCTAATGAGGCTTCCCACGCCGTCCTCTGTCCCACGGGGGTCTCGCCGCAGCCCTCCGAACAGCCGGCGACTGTGCCGACTGTCAGTTCAATATTTACCTTTGCTGGCTCCAGCGGGGGCGCTGTGGCGACTTTCGGCACGGAAATAGACGGAAATACCCGATCTCCGTCGGGTCCGCTCTACTGCGCAGGCGCGGGAAACTTGCGCCTGCGCAGTAGAGCAGACCCGACGGCGATCGGGTATTTCCGCCTACTTCGGCGCCGACAGCCATCAGAGCGCCTGCGCAGGAGCCAGGAAGGTAAATATTGCGTCACGACTGTACGGAGGGCTACAGCGAGACCCCCGAGGAACGCAGGACGGCGTGGGAAGCCTCATTAGGATCCTGAGGCTTCCCCCATCCGAGGTGAGTACCCCCCAGGGGCCGTTTTGTTGTTACAGTTCCTCTTTAAGAAGCGGAGAAGACCCCCCAAGGCACGCCCACCACCCTCAGCCAATCAGGAGCGGCGAGCGTGTCCTCTGATGTCAGCCGATCTGCCGGTCAGCTGGCGCGCCTCCTCCTGGCATAAAGATCCTGACGGTGAGCACGTGCATGCGCTAATGTCCCCCTGAGAGCAGCAGAGACACCCATCCTCGGCGTGCTAGACGCCCGAGGCGCGAAGAAACCAGCAGGCAGGGACCGAGCAATGACCGCGGTGGACCCACCATCCACCGCAGCTGACATGTGGCTATTCCCCACACTCGTCCTCAGCGTGCTAGACACCCGAGGTGCAGGGAGACTGGCAGGCAGAGAACCAGAAGTAGCTGCGGTGGTACTGCTATCCACCAAAGCTGATATGTCACTATTCATTACAGTACCCCCCCCCCCCCCTTGAGGCGTGGATTCCGGACGCACACCACACGGTTTCTCAGGATGTAGTTCATGAAAACTTTGCTTTAATTCCTCAGCATGCATGCGATGAGCTGGCACCCAAGATCTCTCCTCAGGCCCATATCCCTTCCAGTGCACCAGATACTGAATAGAGTTACACACCCAACGAGAATCCAATATCTGCTCAATCTCATACTCGGGCTCCCCATCAATCACCACAGGGGGGGGGGGGAGAGGACTCCACATGCACTGCAGGTTTCAAAAGAGACACATGAAAAGACTTTCCACATCTCATACTAGGAGGTAGAGCGATCACATAAGTCACATTGTTAATTTTCTTGGATACAGGATATGGGCCTATACACCTAGGGCCTAGCTTGGCTGAGGGCTGCTTCAAGGCCAGGTGCCGTGTAAAAACCCACACCATATCCCCAGGAACAAATTCACATTCTGCAGACCGCTTCTTATCAGCATGTCTTTTCTGAGTCACAAAAGTCTTTTCCAAATTTCTTTTCACCATAGCCCAGATGTCCCTCAAAGATCTCTGCCACTCTTCCATCGCAGATAGAGAAGAGGACACTACTGGTCATGGAGAAAACTTAGGAGATCTCCCTGAAACCACCTGAAAATGAGAGAATCCAGAAGAGGCACTTTTAAGATTATCATGCGCAAATTCCGCATATGGCATGAATTTTGCCCATTCCAGCTGAGCATCAGCCACATGGCACCTGAGTAACTGCTCAAGTGACTGATTACTCTCTCGGTTTGCCCGTTGGTCTGTGGGTGGTAGCCTGAGGAAAATGACAAGTTCATTCCCAGATGATGACAAAATGCTTTCCAAAACTTGGACACGAATTGGACTCCCCTATCTGACACCACATTTTCTGGTATCCCATGTATCCTAAAAATGTGATAGATGAAGAGATCCGCCAATTCCTGGGCTGAGGGGAGTCCGTCCAGTGGAATAAAGTGAGCCATTTTGCTGAACTTGTCGACCACCACCCAGATGACAGTTTTACCCTCCGATCTAGAAAGTTCACCCACAAAATCCATGGACAAATGGGTCCATGGTTGCTCAGGCACTGGCACCAGAGCCTGTCTGAAAGGTTTGTTCCTGGCACAAACCAAACAATCTCTGACAAACTCCTTAAAATCTGTTACTAGGGACGGCCACCACACACATCTAGTTAGCAAGTCCTGAGTTCTAGCCACTCCAGGATGCCCTGCATTTTTATGTGCATAAAACAACTGTATAATCTGCAAGTGGAAATACAGAGGGACGAACAGTACCCCATCTGGTTTCCCTTCTGGAACATCCTGTTGATAAGGATCCAATGTAGAAAACCAATCCTCCCACGTGTCGCTGTCTGCTATGACAACTTTCTCGGGCAGGATCTTCTCCGGGGCTGTTGGAGTCTCAGGCTCAAAACATCTAGACAGTGCATCTGCCTTAATGTTTTTACTTCCTGGCTTGTAAGTAATGACAAATCTGAACCTTGAGAAAAGCAAGGACCAACGGGCTTGTCGGGGACTAAGTCTCTTGGCACCCTAGATATATTCTAAATTCTTATGGTCTGGATAGACCGTAATCGTATGCTCTGCTCCTTTGAGCCAATGGCGCCATTCCTCAAACGCAAGTTTGACCGCCAAGAGCTCGCGGTTCCCAATATCGTAATTTCTCTCGGCTGGAGAGAACTTCCGAGAGAAAAATGTGCACGGATGCAATCTGCCTTGAAGCCCTGAGTGTTAAGACAGTACAGCCCCAACCCCTACTTCTGATGCATCCACCTCCACAATAAAGGGGAGAGTGATATCAACATGCCGCAAAATGGGAGCGGAACAAAACAACTTCTTCAATGTGGCAAAAGCAGCATGTGCTTCTGCTGACCAATTGTAAGTGTCTGCCCCCTTCTTGGTAAGTTCTGTGAGAGGTGACACCACAGAAGAAAATCCTTTAATAAACTTCCTTTAGTAGTTGGCAAATCCAAGGAACCTCTGGAGTGCCTTCAACCCCAAAGGTTGTGGCCACTCCAGCACAGCAGATACTTTACTGGGGTCCATGGAGAGATCAGCGGTTGAAATTACATAACCCAAGAAGGGAACTTCAGAAACTTCAAAGAGGCATTTCTCTAGTTTTGCATATAAAGAGTTCTGTCTCCGTTTTCTTAACACATACTTCACATGTTCCCTGTGTTCAGCCAAACTAGGTGAGAAAATGAGTATGTCGTCTAAATAAACGAGGACTAACCACACTAAAACCTCCCGGAAGACCTCATTGATCTACTCCTGGAAGACGGCTGGAGCGTTACATAACCCGAAGGGCATAACCAAATATTCGTAGTGCCCATCGGGCGTGTTCCATTCGTCACCATCCCTTATGCGTACCAGGTTGTATGCCCCTCTGAGATCAAGTTTAGAGAAGATACTTGCATTAGTAACCTGGGAGAACAAGTCATCTATTAAAGGGAGTGGGTGACGATTCTTTACAGTAATCTTGTTTAAACCTCTGTAATCAATACATGGCCGAAGGCCACCATCCTTCTTTTGCACAAAAAAGAAACCTGCTCCGGCCGGAGACTGTGAAGGATGGATGAACCCTTTAGCCAAATTTTCTTTTATGTAATCCTGCATAGCAAGTTTCTCAGGGCCAGACAAGTTATATAAATGGCCTCTAGGAGGCATACAACCTGACCTCAACTCAATAGCACATTCAAAACTTCTATGCGGAGGAAGTTTATCTGCAGCTTTGGGACAAAAGACATCAATGAAGTCAGTATAATGTGCGGACAATACTTCCATTTGAACCTTGGTAGCACAAACAGCAACTTTCTCCAAACAATGATGACAGTGAGATAACCAGCTTAATAGCTGACCGGGACTCCAGTCAATCTGAGGGGAATGTTGTGGTAGCCATGGCATACCAAGGATCACTGTGGAAGTTGCCATTTTGAGCACAAAGAACTGTACTTGTTGAGGATCGGGTGGTGACCACTAAAGGTTATAGGAAGGAAACCGCCACGAATAGCTTACTCCACTTTGCTAGTTACCATCCCAGACATGTCAAGGACGCCATCCCGTATGGCCAATTCTTGCGCCTCAGGCGGAATAACAAAAACGAATCAGATTTTGAGGAACAAGCGATCGAGCTAGGTGAGCGTCTCATCAATAGAGGGTATGAACCTGATTCAGTTGGTAAAGCCCTAGATAGAGCCCGACAGGTTCCAAGAGAACAGTTACTCACAAGGAAAAATCGGTTGCGACCTACAAGCAATCGGTGTAATTTTGTATTTGATTATTCCCCACTTTCTGAAAAGATTAGACAAGCGGTCCGCAATCAATGGAAAATTCTTAGATTGGATAAACACCTGAAGGACATAACCGAATCTCCCCCGAGGGTCAGCTTTAGGAGGGGTAAAACAATCAGGAGAATGTTGGTGCATAGTGATATAAAAAAGGAGGAAGAGTCTGGTAACTGGTTGACTAAAAGAAAGTGGGAGGGGAATTATGGTTGTGGGCACTGTAGTGCCTGCCGCTTTATTAAAAAGGGTAAGGCAGTACAGATTGGCCCGATTACCTGGAAAATCAGAGAATTCATCAATTGCCGTACTCGGTTTGTCGTTTACTGTGTGTGGTGTCCCTGTGGCCGCTACTATATTGGCAGGACAGTCCAGCCACTGAAGGAGAGATTTCTTCAACATAAAAGATCTATCAAAAATGGGGTAGGTGCTACCCGATTGATAGAACATGTAAATGAGGCCCATTGTGGTAACGCAGATTGTCTCTCCTTTGCTGGTTTGGAGGTCGTACAGAGCGACCGCAGAGGGGGGTTGAGAGATGATAGGCTCTCAAAGAGGGAAGCATGGATGATCTATCATACTGAGGCTTTGGGGAATCTGGGTTTCAATGAGAGGGATGAGGCTAATGCCTTTTTTAAATAGGTCTGTTACAGGAATTTTTGTATAGACTACACTGCCACCTATGTTCCTGATCTTATATTGACCCCCCCCCCCCCCCCTGACCCTGCCCTGTGAGAGAGAGGTGGGTAAGAGGGAGGGGTTACCTGTTTATAGGTGGGGTAGGAAGTAAGGTTGACAGGCCCCGCGTGTCCTGAAGAGGCATGAACTTCACGCGAAACAGCTGTAGACAGTAGGGGCTTTCTTTCTGTATTTGTTGCTTTGTGGCCTGCCGGAGTTCGTGCTTTTCTTTCAGTTCAAATTATGACAGTGAGATAACCAGCTTAATAGCTGACTGGAACTCCAGTCAATCTGAGGGGAATGTTGTGGTAGCCATGGCATACCAAGGATCACTGTGGAAGTTGCCATTTTGAGCACAAAGAACTGTACTTGTTCTTTATGAAGTACCCCCACTTGGCATAACAATACAGGAGTCTGTGACAGAGGCTGTTTCCCCTGAAGTGGAGAGTCATCCACTGCAGTTACAAAAATCTGTCTGTTTGGGGAAACAATGGGAAATCCCAACTTTATAGCAAAATCAGAGTCTATGAAATTGGCTGCGGAGCCCGAGTCTATGAATGCCTGGGTAGATGAGACTCGATTCTCCCAAGTAATTGAACACGGGAGAAGTAGACGGTTTTCTTTTAGAGGTAAGACAGGCTCGCCTAGGGTAGTACCTCTAGCTACACCTAGGCGGCAGAGTTTTCCGCCTTCTTGCGGCAATTCTGTACTGAAAGGTTTTATTAATGTGCTACTTAAATCACCCCGATATTAAAATATATACAGCACATCACAATTTCTCAAAGTGGCATCATTGCTCCAACTAGTCAGCAGCACATTCCTGCGGACAGTGCTTTACAGATACATTAAAATTAGCACTTTAGAAGAAGATAGATTTGTTCAAAGCATCTTTGAGAGACAGGATACAAACCCGGATTTGCATACCCACTGGGTATATTACCATACCAGCCCCTGTGACAGAGATCTGAAGACTCAGACCTGTTCATGCATTGTTGTTAAGAACCTGGTCTATTGAAAATTAACACATGTAACAAATTCTACCCAGAGGCGGATCTGGAGGCGTGCACATAGGGCAGCTGCTATAGGCGCCCTTGTCACTCACCTCCCAGGGGGCGCATACATTAGAAAATCCCCTCTCCCTCCCAGGTCTGAGCACCTCCTGGCTCCTTCCCATGAAGATGATCTAGCCGGCTGCCAGCGCCCAGAGCGCTGTACAGCAGTAGGTAAAGTTTTCTGTGTCCCATTCACCTCTGCTGCTTAGTCGCCCAGGCAACGTCGGCACTGCTCACATCTCCCTCCTGATTGGCTGCATGCAGCCCTGCTGCTGCCGCTGGGGCTGATGGGGGATGGAGCATAGAGGAGAACAAGAGTCTGCGTAGCTGGAGCCAAGTGACACAGACAGTGAGTGTGTTCTTACTGCAGGAGAGGCAGGAGATGAGCGCAGCGGTGAGGATGAGGAATCTGATAGCATATGTCATGTGTATCAGGTTACTGGAGCAGAGAGAGGCAGCTCCTGACAATATAGATAAGATGATTACTGCTGAATACTTCCTGGTTCCTGTCCTCTTCCTGCTTCCAGCATGTGCTCGTCTCCTTTCTCTGCACTCTCTCTCCTATAAAGTGCAGCATGGTTGTGGTGTGATGTTCCTCCAAACGGGACTGGATCTCTTTATCTCCAACCCTTCCTACTTTTTTTTCTTTTCCCCCCTCTCTTGTGTCTCCCCCCCCCCCGCCTTTCCCACACTTCTTAGTGACCTCCATTTCCCCATCACAATCTCCATTCTCCCTGCTTTCCTCCCCCCCCCCCTGCCTCCATCTATTGTACCTCCCCTAAAAGGTACTTTTAAGCAGGGATGGGCTTTTGAGTAGCTACCTGGATTTGAAATGTTAATTATACAGCAGTGACCGCGGGTGATGGGGGTTACCTTACCCATAAGTCCGTGGGATCATATGCGTTCCATTCACGTCACACGCAATGTGTGTGACACATTCCATGTCACTACCACGCTTCCTTCTTCTGGCTTGAAGGAGAAAGCGCAATAGTGGCGTGGAGAATGCGTCACACGTTACGTGTGACGCAAATGGAATGCATAGGATCCCACAGACTTATGGACAAGTTAACCCCCATCCCCACGGTCACCGCTGTATAATTTACATTTCGAATCCAAGTAGCTACTTCTTTGGCAATACTTTACAGAGCATAGGCATGTCACTGATTGTCCTCAGAGGAGCTAACACTCTAATCCTACCATAGTCCTAGCCTAATGTCCTACCATATTATTATTATGTATTTATATAGCACTGACATCTCCTGCAGCACATTACAGAGTACATAGTCATGTCACTGACTGTCCTCAGAGGAGATCACAATCTAATCCTACCATAGTCACAGTCTAATGTCCTACAATATTATTATTACGTATTTATATAGCACTGATTTCTGCTGCAGCACATTACAGAGTACATAGTCATGTCACTGACTGTCCTCTGAAGAGCTCACACTCTAATCCTACCATAGTCATAGTCTAATGTCCTCCCATATTATTATTATGTATTTATATAGCACTGACATCTCCTCAGAGGAGCTCACACCCTAATCCTACCATAGTCCTAGCCTAATGTCCTACCATATTATTATGTATTTATACAGCACTGACACCTTCTGCAGCACATTACTGAGTATATAGTCATGTCACTGGTTGTCCTCAGAGGAGCTCACACTATAATCCTACCATAGTCATAGCCTAATGTCCTACCATATTATTATTATGTATTTATATAGCACTGACATCTCCTGCAGCACATTACAGAGTACATAGTCATGTCACTGACTGTCCTCAGAGGAGATCACAATCTAATCCTACCATAGTCACAGTCTAATGTCCTACAATATTATTATTACGTATTTATATAGCACTGATTTCTGCTGCAGCACATTACAGAGTACATAGTCATGTCACTGACTGTCCTCTGAAGAGCTCACACTCTAATCCTACCATAGTCATAGTCTAATGTCCTCCCATATTATTATTATTATGTATTTATATAGCACTGACATCTCCTCAGAGGAGCTCACACTCTAATCCTACCATAGTCCTAGCCTAATGTCCTACCACATTATTATGTATTTATACAGCACTGACACCTTCTGCAGCACATTACAGAGTATATAGTCATGTCACTGGTTGTCCTCAGAGGAGCTCACACTATAATCCTACCATAGTCATAGCCTAATGTCCTACCATATTATTATTATTATTATTATTATTATTATGTATTTATATAGCACTGACATCTTCTGCAGTACTTTACAGAGTACATAGTCATGCCACTGACTGTTCACAGAGGAGCTCACACTCTAATCCTACCATAGTCATAGTCTAATGTCCTACCATACAGGGGCGTAACAATAGACCCTGCAAGGGATGCCTCCGCAGGGGGGCCCAGATGCTACAGGGGGCCCGTGGGGGGAAAAGTTTGAGAGACTGACAGCTAAGGGCATGGAGAAAAAAAAACGTATTCTGCTCTCACAGCATTGTTATATTGACTGCATGTGTACACAACACAGATAAGGACGCACACACTTTGGAATTTGTACACTGTCCCTGCTCCCTAGGGTTCAAAAAAAACATCTGTCTCTTACTGCTGCAAAGTTCTAAAGACTTGACAAAGACTTTACAACTTTTTTTCAAAATGTGACTCCTTTCTTTGTACACTTTCCCTTTCCAGCAAAAGGATTCCTAGATCCTTATCACACTGGCTAATGACTTTATGGCCTCTGAATATTTTTACAATGCAATGGAGTGGAGATTGATGTCTGACTGTCACTGCCTCATTGAGAGCTTGTTGTCTCATAAGATCCTGTAATAACAGTATCAATCAGTGACATTCTGAATGTTTTGCCAAAGTTACATTGATTCAGTACTATATCTTATGTTCAGCATGTAATTGTTGTTCCTCCATATAGCATGTGCTCTCATGTAGTAAAATGATAAGGCTGTGTGTGTATGTATGTACTGGGAACAGGGAGGGACTTGTCTGCTGCAAGGGGCTGGAGGAAGCCCTGGGTAAGTAGATCTAGGGGTAACATAGATTGCCTGACGTTTCCTTTAAAGGGGAACTGAAGAGAGAGATATATGAAGACTGCCATGTTTATTTCCTTTTAAGCAATACCAGTTGCCTGGCAGCCCTGATGGTCTATTTCTCTGCAGTGGTATCTGAATAACACCAGAAACAAGCATGCAGCTAGTCTTGTCAGATCCGACTTTAAAGTCAGACACACCTGATCTGCTGCATGCTTGTTCAGGGGCTATGGCTAATATTATTAGAGGCAGAGGATAAGCAGGGCTGCCAGGCAACTGGTATTCCTTAAAAGGAAATAAACATGGCAGCCTCCATATACCTCTCTTTTCAGTTCCCCTTTAAGTCTAAGTGTTTTTATCTGCATGGGGAAAACACATTGTTCCTCAGTTTTCCTGTGCAGAAAGCGAGGGGGGTGGGGGGGTCCCATCCAAAGTTCCTCGGGGGGGCCCCATCCAAAGTTTTGCAGGGGGGCCCAGTGATGTCTAGTTACGCCCCTGCTACCATATTATTATTATGTATTTATATAGCAGTGACATCTTCTGCAGTACTTTACAGAGTACATAGTCATGTCACTGACTGTCCTCAGAGAAGCATAAAATCTAATATCTGCCATGTTCATAGTCAAATGTCCTACCATATTATTATGTATTTATACAGCACTGACATCTTCTGCAGTACTTTACAGATTACATAGTCATGTCACTGACTGTCCACTGACTGAGGAGTATTTTTCAAATGTGAGGTGCACAAATGACTACCTTATACTAATATCTAGAAGCATGTGTCTGCCTAATTGGGTAGTCTGGGGAACATATCTACTCAAATTATGTATATATGCGGCACTTTGCTACTTAATTATCTTGGCACTCCTGGCTATTTAATTTCCTTATCTTGAGGCACCTGGTTGCTTTATTTATGGGGGAATGAGACTCCCCCCCCACCACTTGGGGGCAGGGCTGGGGATTGGGGGGGGGGGCGCAATTGTAGTGTTTGCCATAGGCGCTATTTTACCCAGATACGCCACTGATTCTACCTCTGCCAGTGTTTACAGAAAAACAAATCCTATTGTGTTTACTGTCTGTACTATGTCTGTGCTATTGTCTCAAATACTTCACATGGGCACTCTGGTTTAATCTGGTTTTCCCCCATCATCAGTGTGTATATAAGATTGACTTGTAAATAAAGATTTCAGATGCTGTTCCACCAACTTAAGTGTTTGTGGCTCTGTGTCTCCCAGCTGGAGAGAAAGTGTTCACTCGGAAGGGGGAGAAATTTTAACCTGGGTTGCAGATCTGGGATCTGCTAAATCATCCTGTAGCTGCCTCTGATGAAATTGAGCTACCATGTACTACATGCGGTGATTCAGGGATGGGTAATGTAGCAGTACCTGTGTCCGTAGTTTCCAACCATAGGATTCACCTGATAGGCCCAGACGTAGTAGTATGCTTGCTGTAATCCCGACATCCAGACACCGGCTGCTATTGCAACGATAGTGCCATTCGCCGTACGAGCTCCGCTCTCTGGACTGACTGGAAAGCCTCCCCGGTCACGTGGCCGCCCGAACTTCCGGCTTCCGCTTCCTGCGTGTCAAGCTGGTTAGCAGTAACTCCTATCAGAGTAGTGCAGCGCTCAGAGCTGCCAGCCACACACGGGGGGAATTACTTACTAGAAGATTTCTTGTTTAATAAGCATTATTGCAAAGTAGCCTCCACTACCCGACTCGAGTTTCGTCTCTCGCCTTCGTCAGGGGGTGTGGCTACATGGTTAGGAGGTTACTTTTATGAGCACAGCTCCTCCCTTCACATTCATTAGAGAGTGACATAAAATACATCAAAAAGGTTAAAAACGTTAACAACGTAGGTAAATTGAAATATAAATAGTGAACTCATAAAACACACATTAAATTTCTCCATATTTAAAATGATCTAACTAAGTAGCGAGCCAATATACATTCCAGGAATTTCCCATTTATTCATCTCTTATAAAACAATTCAAGTCAATGTTAGCATTAACCTCCCTGCCGTTATAAAAAATTGCTGCGCACGGCAGGGAGGGTGTTTTTTGGCATTTTTTTTTTTAGCATGTAGCTAGCCTGGCGCTAGCTACATGCTTCCCCCCTCAATGCGGCGTCCCCCCGAATGCGCCGATCGGCGCCGGCGCATTTACCCATCCGGAAATCCCGTTCTGAATGGGATTTCCATGAGGGCTTCCCCCGTCGCCATGGCGACGGGCGCGATGACGTCACCGACGTCATCGACGTCGTGACGTCAGAGGGAGTCCCGAACCACCCCTCGACGCTGCCTGGCACTGATTGGCCAGGCAGCGCACGGGTCTCGGGGGGGCACCCTCTGATGCGGTGGGTTGCGGCGAATCGGCGCGGAGCGGCGGGGATCGTAAGTTACACGCAGCTAGCAAAGTGCTAGCTGCGTGTAACAAAAAAAAATTATGCAAATCGGCCCAGCAGGGCCTGAGGAATCCTCCGCGGCAGGTTACCCCGAGCTGAGCTCGGGATAACCGGCAGGGAGGTTAAGACCGTTGGGTGTCAGGGTTTGTAATTGGAATATCCAACGGGTCTCAAGCTGTGATAGGGTCTTTATTACACTGCCCCCTCTCCAGTGTGGTTTTATCATATCGATTCCATAGCAGCGGATGCCGGTAGGGTCCCTGCCATGGAATTTTGAAAAATGGTCAGGGACACTGTGTGATTTTTTTATCAGGGTGCCCTATATTATAAATGTGCTCTGAACATCTTTTCTTCACACGTCTGCCTGTGCGGCCCACATATTGCAGGCCGCAGGGGCACTCCAGTACATAAACAACGTTAATTGAATTGCATGTAATAAACTGATCGATCACAAATCTCTTTCCGCTGTGAGTCGAGGTAAAGGTGGTCATCCTGCAACCTCCATATTCACAAATTTTGCATTTATTTAACTTTCTGCAAGGGAAGAAGCCTTTCAGCTGAGGGAACATAGGTGGTCTTGTTCCCTTAATGCAATTTTTTACAATTTTATCCCCCAGATTCTCTGGTCTTCTATAAATTATCTTTGGTTTCTCTGGTAGTACGGGGCCTATGATAGGGTCCTCCAAGATACCCCAATTATCGGTAAGCATTTTTTTTCATTTTCCTATGATCTCGAGAATATGTGGTTACAAAAGAGAGCTCCGAATTTGCAGTGGATGGAGTGGTGGAAGGGATCTTTTTCTTTACTCTAATATCTCTACCTTCCTTCAACACCCTTAGTCTCTCATTTTGGATCAGATCTTTGCTATAACCTTTCTCGATAAATCGATGTTGCAAAATCTCTGATTGTGCCCAATAGTCTGAGTCTTTTGTGCAATTTCTACGCACCCTACAAAATTGGCCTCTAGGGATGTTATGTAACCAGGGGGTATGGTGGCAACTAGTGGAGTCGATATAGGAGTTTATGTCACTCTCTTTAAAGTAGCATTTTGTCTTTAATTCCCCAATTTCAATAAAAATGTTCAAATCCAGGAAATTTACATCTGTTTTGCTGTAGGTGACGGCAAATTCCAGGTTCCAATTGTTGTTATTGATGGACGTAATAAATGAGGTTAAGGAGAGCTCGTCCCCTTTCCAGATAAATAAACAGTCATCTATGAACCGTTTCCAAAACACTAGGGGGCCAGCCTTAAAAGTCTCCAAAATAGTACGTTCCCAGTCTGACATATATAAGCAGGGCCGGGCCGAGGCATAGGCTGGAGAGGCTCCGGCCTCAGGGCGCACTGTAGGAGAGGGCGCAAAATTCATTCAGCTGTTATTCCTAATTGTGTATGAAGCAGAAAGAAATAAGAAAAGGGGATACATAGCAGTGACTGCACGCCAGATAACTAGAGATTAAGGTGTTGGGGAGGTTGTGGGCCCTGTGGCACTCTTAGTCTAATAGCAATCAGTGAGTGACAGCTGGGGTGGGAGGGATAGAGGGGCGCACTTTGGTGTCTCAGCCTTGGGTGCTGGAGGACCTTGTCCCGGCTCTGTATATAAGTTAGCTATGAAGGGTGCATGCTTGGCCCCCATAGCCACTCCCCTTTTCTGCAAGAAATAGGATCCCTCAAACCAAAAATAATTGCAAGACATGGAAAAGTCCAAAAGCCTACAGATGAACTGTACCTGTTCCAAAGGTAAAGTATCTACTTCTCCCAAATATAAGGCAATGCTCTCAGCAGCCCTATTAATTGGGATACAGGTGTACAGTGATTTCACGTCTGCTGTACATAAAAACATATCGGTCCAATCTAATGTACATGCATTCAATTCTTGTAGTTTTAGTATGACATCCAACGTATCCTTTAAGTAGGAGGGGGTTGTTTGCACTAATTGTTGTAAGAAGGTTTCAATGTATTCCCCCACCCGGTAAGTCACTGAATTAATTCCTGACACTATAGGCCTACCGGGTGGGGCTAGTGGATCCTTGTGAACCTTCGGTAAAACATAAATAACCGGTTTTCTTGGATATTTAATGTTTAAATAGTCAAACTCCTGTTGGTCTAAAATTCCAGCTTGCAGACCCTCTTTCAGTAAAAACTCTAAGTTGTTTCTAAAATCTTCTGTGGGGTCACGTTTTAACCTAGAGTAGGTGTCAGCATCCTCTAGTTGCTTCCTTATCTCTTTCAGATATAGATCGGTTTCCCACACTACAATACCCCCCCCCCCCCCTTTATCTGCAGGTTTCACAGTCCAGGTTTCCTCCTTCTGCATAGTTTTAAGAGCTTTAAGGTAGCCATACACTGGCTCGATTCCCGGCCGTTTCGACAGCAGATTCGATCTTGGGATCGAATCTGCTGCCAATCGTTCGCGTTAAACGCAGCCGCCGATCCGATTCCCTCCCGGAATCGGATCGGTACATCGATCGTGCCGTGCGGGAAATTACCCTCGATCGCCCACCGGTAAAGTGCGCATCGCTAGCGGCGGCCGATCCGATCAGGTATACATTACCTGAGGCTGCACGGCTCTGTTCCGGCTCCATCCATCCCGGCGCTTCCTGTGTCACTGCAGTGACCAGGAAGTTCTAATAGAGGGCGCTCTATTTGAACTTCCTGGTCACGGAGTAACACAGAAAGCGCCGTAATGGATCCGGAACAGAGCCATGCAATGCGGAGAAGATGCCCGGGAGCCAGCGTCAGGTAATGTATACGGGGGGGGGGGGGGGGGGACAGGCGGCAGGAGCAGCTCAGCAGATGGTGAATCGGTTTCAGGCTGAAATCGATTCACAATCTGTTTGCAGTAAAGGCAGCCATACGATCCCTCTCTGATCAGATTCGATCAGATAGGGATCTGTCAGCTGGTCGATCTAATGGCACATCGACCAGTGTATGGCTACCTTTAGTTTGTTTGGCTGTAAAATTAGATGCACAGGGGTGGTTAACTGTGGGTTTGATCTCTTGTAATTTTTCACACATTGATTTTTTGAAAACATCAATGAACTTATTGTTAGACAAATTTGGATTGTACACCGATGGTTTCTTCAAACCTGTGTGTAAAAAGGGCGTTTCTGAATTGTTTTTTACAGGGGCTGTGTTTTGAATAAAACTTTTCTTGATGTTCAGTTTTCTTACAAACTTATGTATGTCTATGTATGTACTGAATTTGTTTAGACCAACATCAGGGATAAATTTCAAACCTTTATCCAGTATTTGTTTGTTGGTCTCTGATAGACAAGTGGCCCCAACTTCAAATACTCCTGAGTGTTGGTCGTTAACTATTCTCTCAATCTTTTGGTTCCTGGTGTGTGATCTCTTTCCTCCTCGCTTTCCTCTTGTTCTCTGTATCTTTTCTTTTCCCAAACCCGTTCCCTTTGTTCCTCCTCCATCCATTGAAGGGCGGGTCTCGGTTTGTTGTTCCAATTCAATCCTTTCGATCGATATTGGGATTTCGCTTTGTGAGGATCCCCATATGCCGTCCTCCACGGAGGGCGATGGGGCCTTGGCTCCTGAAAACCCACTGGTGTTCTAGGTTCCAGGGGTTCAAAACGATTGTGTGTCTGTATGGGTTTGTGATGCTTATAATATTTGGGATAGCCCCTCCTAGGGGTTCCCTGATATGGCTTAGAAGGTGGTGGTTTGTAGGGTTGTGATGGAGGAGCCGGTTTACCCGGTGGTATAGGTTGTAATTTTTTCTTTTGCCATCTATACATATTTTTATTTCGACAATCAGACTTACCCCTTACATATTTCTTTTGTTTTTTGTTTTTCACCACCATTTCATTCTGTATAACCACATTTTTGCAGCTTTTGGAAAAGCCAGTGTACTCATCCATAGATTTAAATGGTGTTAACTGGTCCTTTATAATATCAATGTTATGGCTCACATCCTTTAATTTGGCAGATCTTCTGTTTAGAATAATCTCCATAGCGCCTAAGGCACAATTCTCTAAGAAGGTGAGCCACTCCGTGTCTTCACCCTCTTTTCTAATGTCCTCATGGAGTTGTAAATTCCACCTAAGGGTTGGGGGAATAATTAGTTCTGTTTTATACTGTTCAAGCATTAAAACATCCCATTTCATACTATTTTCCTTAACTAGTAATGTTTCCAGTTGGCTAAAAGTGGTTTCATTACTTGCTATAGTTGGTTCTTCCAAAACATCCACTACATCCAATACATGGCATCTCCTGAATTCAAATATGTCCATTTCCATCATGCAGCTCACTAAGGAACCAGACAAATAAGTAAACAATTCAAAGGAGCGCAATAAAAATGTACTTGCAGCTAAGAGGTGGACTGGTTCCAAAGTCCCAGGGGGTTGATGATGATGACTTGCTGGATCCTTCCTATGTGCCACCAGTACCACCAGCACAGTTGGTTGAACGCAGCTCGTCATCGGAGGAGGAGGCATCTCTGGCGCAGAGGCGAGGCAGCAGCAAGGCGGCAGCACAGGGTGTGGAAGGCAGGAGCCACAGCCTGCTGCTTCAGTCGCTACCACCACTCGCAGCAAACCTCCAACTAAAACCAAAAAGGCACAATCCTCCAAGGGCACCCAAAAACCCCAGCCCTCAAGCTCAAAGAGCAGGTTGAAGTCCCCAGTCTGGTGATACTTCACCAAGTGCCCAGTGGACGCGACACGTGCAATTTGCAACAGTTGCGGTGTCAAGCTCAGCAGAGGTCGCAATCTGCTCAAGTTGGGTACCTCGTGCCTGCAGACCCACTTACAGAGCAGACATTTTGAGGACTTTAGTGAGTTGGAGAAGCTGATGCAAAGTGGTGCAGGCAGTGGTCAGAGCCAGACAGCCACTGCACAGATTTCAGCAGCAGCAGCGGCCGACCCTCCTGCCCATCCAGTAGCAGCAGGAGCACAAAAGCAACTCGCTCCCACCCCCCCACCGGGCAGCCAGTTCTCAGTGGCCTCATCAGCTCCCTCCACAGTGGCCTCCTCATCCTCCCGTGCAGGCAAAAGCCGCCAGACCCTGCTCAGCTAAGCATTCCCCGGTGTGACCAAGGTGCTTCCTCCTTCCCACAGGCGCATCCGGTTGCTGAACAGGTTGCTTGCCCGGGCCATGTGCTCCTAGCTCCTGCCATATTCCTTTGTGCAGGAGGGGAGTGACATTAGAGCGCTGCTGCAGGTTGGGATCCCGGAGTGGCAAGTCCCCAGCCGCCACTATTTCTCCCGCAGGGCGATCCCAGCACTGCACCGCTCTGCAATGGCGAACGTGGGCGGCGTTCTGGATCATGCTGTGAGTGCGCAGATCCACATAACCATGGATTCATGGAGCAGCCATTTTGGGACAGAGCGTTATCTGTCCTTTACGGCCCACTGGATCAGCCTGGTGGAAAGCCCGAGCAAGGAAGTAGCAGGTCCACCCTCGGGCGCAGCAGCGGCACCAGTGGCCCACTATGTGATGCCACCACGTGGGTTCAGGGGAGAAGCAGCAGCTCCCACTGCCAAGCGATCCCGTCTCTCCAGCAGCGTGAAGGCCCGGCACTGCCAAGCGCTGCTGGAGATGAAAAGCCTGGAGACACACTCCTTGATGGCAATGAACATGTTCCGGTACCTCAGGGAGCAGGAGAGGACGTGGCTGACCCCCAGAGGCTTCACTGTGGGATTGGTGGTGTCAGACAATGCTGCCAACCTGCTGCCTGCCATCAGCAGGGGAGACTTGCTCCACGTCCCTTGCTTGGCCCATGTCCTGAACCTGGTGGTGCAAAAGCTCATGCACACCTACCTGGGGATGGAGGAGCTGTTAGAAGCAGCGCAGAAAATTGTGCGCACATTTTCAGGGCACAGGTCGGATTTTCAGAATTTTAGGAACTGCTGCCTTTCCTATTTTGAGTTACAATCTACATCATCAGGGTCAGAAAGCCAGAGAGTGACATTTATCAAAACTGTTATCCGGGGATTCGCAGACATGGGCTTACAGTCTCCCACTGGTCATGAGACCTTGACCTCTGTACAGCAATTTTTTAAAACCATTTATATATATAAACCAATTATATATGACGATCCCGATATCGCGGTTACTGCAGAAAGGAAACTTAAAACCCTCAGGCAGGGGCATAACACCGTTGAGGTATATGCTGCTGAGTTTAGAAGGTGGGCTGTGTCAGCTAGATGGGGACAGTTTGCCTTACTGGACTGTTTAATGGGGTTATCTGACGCGGTGGCGGATCTCATGTTAAGTCACCCTGAACCTAAGACCATTGATGACGCGATCTCATTGGCAGTTAAGATAGATCGCCGGGTCCGTTATCAGAGGCAAACCCAAGGTAGACTTTCGGGGAGATCCATTCCTGCTGCCGTATCTTCACCTTCTCTTTCTCGGAATGAGCCGATGCAGATCGGACATTCTAAGTTGTCGGAGGTGGAGAGGAGTCGGAGATGAACTGAAGGACTTTGTCTGTATTGTGCAGAGAAGGGCCATGTAGTACATGGTAGCTCAATTTCATCGGAGGCAGCTACAGGATGATTTAGCAGATCCCAGATCTGCAACCCAGGTTAAAATTTCTCCCCCTTCCAAGTGAACACTTTCTCTCCAGCTGGGAGACAAAGAGCCACAAACACTTAAGTTGGTGGAACAGCATCTGAAATCTTTATTTACAAGTCAATCTTATATACACACTGATGATGGGGGAAAACCAGATTAAACCAGAGTGCCCATGTGAAGTATTTGAGACAATAGCACAGACATAGTACAGACAGCAAACACAATAGGATTTGTTTTTCTGTAAACACTGGCAGAGGTAGAAGCAGTGGCGTATCTGGGTAAAATAGCGCCTATGACAAACACTACAATTGCGTCGTCGTCCCCCAATCCCCAGCCCTGCCCCCAAGCGGGGGGGGGGGGGGGGAGTCTCATTCCCCCATAATAAAAGCAACCAGGTGCCTCAAGATAAGGAAATTAAATAGCCAGGAGTGCCAAGATAATTAAGTAGCAAAGTGCCGCATATATACATAATTTGAGTAGATATGTTCCCCAGACAACCCAATTAGGCAGACACATGCTTCTAGATATTAGTATAAGGTAGTCATTTGTGCACCTCACATTTGAAAAATACTCCTCAGTCAGTGGACAGTCAGTGACATGACTATGTAATCTGTAAAGTACTGCAGAAGATGTCAGTGCTGTATAAATACATAATAATATGGTAGGACATTAGACTATGACTATGGTAGGATTAGAGTGTGAGCTCCTCTGAGGACAGTCAGTGGCATGACTATGTACTCCGTAAAGTACTGCAGAAGATGTCAGTGCTATATAAATACATAATAATAATAATAATAATAATAATAATAATAATAATATGGTAGGACATTAGGCTATGACTATGGTAGGATTATAGTGTGAGCTCCTCTGAGGACAACCAGTGACATGACTATATACTCTGTAATGTGCTGCAGAAGGTGTCAGTGCTGTATAAATACATAATAATATGGTAGGACATTAGGCTAGGACTATGGTAGGATTAGAGTGTGAGCTCCTCTGAGGACAGTCAGTGACATGACTATGTAATCTGTAAAGTGCTGCAGGAGATGTCAGTGCTATATAAATACATAATAATAATATGGGAGGACATTAGACTATGACTATGGTAGGATTAGAGTGTGAGCTCTTCAGAGGACAGTCAGTGACATGACTATGTGCTCTGTAATGTGCTGCAGCAGAAATCAGTGCTATATAAATACGTAATAATAATATTGTAGGACATTAGACTATGACTATGGTAGGATTAGATTGTGATCTCCTCTGAGGACAGTCAGTGACATGACTATGTACTCTGTAATGTGCTGCAGGAGATGTCAGTGCTATATAAATACATAATAATATGGTAGGACATTAGGCTAGGACTATGGTAGGATTAGAGTGTTAGCTCCTCTGAGGACAATCAGTGACATGACTATGTAATCTGTAAACAGCTGCAGGAGATGTCAGTGCTATATAAATACATAATAATAATAATATGGTAGGACATTAGGCTAGGACTATGGTAGGATTAGAGTGTTAGCTCCTCTGAGGACAATCAGTGACATGACTATGTAATCTGTAAACAGCTGCAGGAGATGTCAGTGCTATATAAATACATAATAATAATATGGTAGGACATTTGGCTATGACTATGGTAGGATTAGATTGTGATCTCCTCTGAGGACAGTCAGTGACATGACTATGTACTCTGTAATGTGCTGCAGGAGATGTCAGTGCTATATAAATACATAATAATAATATGGTAGGACATTAGGCTAGGACTATGGTAGGATTAGAGTGTTAGCTCCTCTGAGGACAATCAGTGACATGCCTATGCTCTGTAAAGTGGTGCAAAAGAAGTAGCTACTTGGATTCGAAATGTAAATTATACAGCGGTGACCGTGGGGATGGGGGTTAACTTGTCCATAAGTCCGTGGGATCCTATGCATTCCATTTGCGTCACACGTAACGTGTGACGCATTCTCCACGCCACTATCGCGCTTTCTCCTTCAAGCCAGAAGAAGGAAGCGCGGTAGTGACATGGAATGTGTCACACACATTGCGTGTGACGTGAATGGAACGCATATGATCCCACGGACTTATGGGTAAGGTAACCCCCATCACCCGCGGTCACTGCTGTATAATTAACATTTCAAATCCAGGTAGCTACTCAAAAGCCCATCCCTGCTTAAAAGTACCTTTTAGGGGAGGTACAATAGATGGAGGCAGGGGGGGGGGGGGGAGGAAAGCAGGGAGAATGGAGATTGTGATGGGGAAATGGAGGTCACTAAGAAGTGTGGGAAAGGGGGGGGGGGGGGGGCAAGAGAGGGGGAAAAAGAAAAAAAAAGTAGGAAGGGTTGGAGATAAAGAGATCCAGTCCCGTTTGGAGGAACATCACACCACAACCATGCTGCACTTTATAGGAGAGAGAGTGCAGAGAAAGGAGACGAGCACATGCTGGAAGCAGAGAGAGGACAGGAACCAGGAAGTATTCAGCAGTAATCATCTTATCTATATTGTCAGGAGCTGCCTCTCTCTGCTCCGGTAACCTGATACACATGACATATGCTATCAGATTCCTCATCCTCACCACTGCGCTCATCTCCTGCCTCTCCTGCAGTAAGAACACACTCACTGTCTGTGTCACTTGGCTCCAGCTATGCAGACTCTTGTTCTCCTCTATGCTCCATCCCCCATCAGCCCCAGCAGCGGCAGCAGCAGGGCTGCATGCAGCCAATCAGGAGGGAGATGTGAGCAGTGCCGACGTTGCCTGGGCGACTAAGCAGCAGAGGTGAATGGGACACAGAAAACTTTACCTACTGCTGTACAGCGCTCTGGGCGCTGGCAGCCGGCTAGATCATCTTCATGGGAAGGAGCCAGGAGGTGCTCAGACCTGAGAGGGAGAGGGGATTTTCTAATGTATGCACCCCCTGGGAGGTGAGTGACAAGGGCGCCCATAGCAGCTGCCCTATGTGCACGCCTCCAGATCCGCCTCTGGGTAGAATTTGTTACATGTGTTAATTTTCAATAGACCAGGTTCTTAACAACAATGCATGAACAGGTCTGAGTCTTCAGATCTCTGTCACAGTGGCTGGTATGGTAATATACCCAGTGGGTATGCAAATCCGGGTTTGTATCCTGTCTCTCAAAGATGCTTTGAACAAATCTATCTTCTTCTAAAGTGTTAATTTTAATGTATCTGTAAAGCACTGTCCGCAGGAATGTGCTGCTGACTAGTTGGAGCAATGATGCCACTTTGAGAAATTGTGATGTGCTGTATATATTTTAATATCGGGGTGATTTAAGTAGCACATTAATAAAACCTTTCAGTACAGAATTGCCGCAAGAAGGCGGAAAACTCTGCCGCCTAAGTGTACCTAGAGGTACTACCCTAGGCGAGCCTGTCTTACCTCTAAAAGAAAACCGTCTACTTCTCCTGTGTTCAATTACTTAGGAGAATCGAGTCTCATCTACCCAGGCATTCATAGACTCGGGCTCCGCAGCCAATTTCATAGACTCTGATTTTGCTATAAAGTTGGGATTTCCCATTGTTTCCCCAAACAGACAGATTTTTGTAACTGCAGTGGATGACTCCCCACTTCAGGGGAAACAACCTCTGTCACAGACTCCTGTATTGTTATGCCAAGTGGGGGTACTAAATAAACAGCAAGTACAGTTCTTTGTGCTCAAAATGGCAACTTTCACAGTGATCCTTGGTATACCATGGCTACAACAACATTCCCCTCAGATTGACTGGAGTTCCGGTCAGCTATTAAGCTGGTTATCTCACTGTCATCATTGTTTGGAGAAAGTTGCTGTTTGTGCTACCAAGGTTCAAATGGAAGGATTGTCCGCACATTATACTGACTTCATTGACGTCTTTTGTCCCAAAGCTGCAGATAAACTTCCTCCGCATAGAAGTTTTGATTGTGCTATTGAGTTGAGGTCAGGTTGTATGCCTCCTAGAGGCCATTTATATAACTTGTCTGGCCCTGAGAAACTTGCTATACAGGATTACATAAAAGAGAATTTGGCTAAAGGGTTCATCCATCCTTCACAGTCTCCGGCCGGAGCAGGTTTCTTTTTTGTGCAAAAGAAGGATGGTGGCCTTCGGCCATGTATTGATTACAGAGGTTTAAACAAGATTACTGTAAAGAATCGTCATCCACTCCCTTTAATAGATGACTTGTTCTCCCAGGTTACTAATGCAAGTATCTTCTCTAAACTTGATCTCAGAGGGGCATACAACCTGATACGCATAAGGGATGGTGACAAATGGAACACGCCCGATGGGCACTACGAATATTTGGTTATGCCCTTCGGGTTATGTAACGCTCCAGCCATCTTCCAGGAGTTGATCAATGAGGTCTTCCGGGAGGTTTTAGTGCGGTTAGTCCTCGTTTATTTAGACGACATACTCATTTTCTCACCTAGTTTGGCTGAACACAGGGAACATGTGAAGTATGTGTTAAGAAAACGGAGACAGAACTCTTTATATGCAAAACTAGAGAAATGCCTCTTTGAAGTTTCTGAAGTTCCCTTCTTGGGTTATGTAATTTCAACCGCTGATCTCTCCATGGACCCCAGTAAAGTATCTGCTGTGCTGGAGTGGCCACAACCTTTGGGGTTGAAGGCACTCCAGAGGTTCCTTGGATTTGCCAACTACTATAGGAAGTTTATTAAAGGATTTTCTTCTGTGGTGTCACCTCTCACAGAACTTACCAAGAAGGGGGCAGACACTTACAATTGGTCAGCAGAAGCACATGCTGCTGTAAGGCTTGGTGGTGTATTCTCCACAGTCAGCATGCAACGCATGAGCTGACGTGGAGGAGGTACACACACTAGCACAAGGAAACAGGCTATCCCCAGTATAGTGGAGGGGAGGACTGACTCCAAAAGGAGATTGTGGCGCACAGAGCCGGTGCAGATCCGACAGCCACAAACAATGCTTTCACTATAACGTCTCAGCGCAAAGTAGCGCTGAGCGCATAACCTAGAACTGAGGAGATCAGGACAGGTAGACAGAATGAACGCTTGCTAGCTAGCCGCTACTTAGTGACAGCAAGCGTCCACAACAAGACAGACTGGAATGAGGCAGCCAATGCGTTGCAGCGATGGCGTGCCTCACAAAGACAGGACAGGATAGTCAGGAAATAGCAGGATCAAGATAGATGAACGTAACACAGACAAATATACAATAAGTATGTTTTCCTAGCGTATTACAATTACAGCTATCAATGAAACTATTTGTAACGTCTGACTAACATATGTATATATCGGCAATGAACCGATATATGACATAAGCAGGAACGCTGACTAGGACTGGAGTAATACAGGGAACAGGACTCAGAAGGATTCGCTATCTCTTCGCAGAGATGAACGCAATCCACAAACGGTAACAGGACAGGATTCAGAAGGATTCGTTATCTCCTCGCAGAGATGAACGCAATCCACAAACAGGACCAGGAACAGGATAACTAGCTCAGCACGGGTGATCAACGTGCTAGAACTGACTAACTGAACACAGGATATAAACAGTTCGTGTACGTATATATCAGCGTCACTGATGTATCAACGTAACACGAATACAAGGAAAATAATAAACGTGCTGGTATGCATATATATGGGCAATGAACCAATATATGATGCAAAACCAGCAAAGTATCTTTAGAACAAGAAACACGATCGGGGGCTGAAGCGACAGCAAGACAGGCTTAAACTGAAGCTATGAAAACCCGAGGCGTCCTGCAGGAAGCAGATCTTTATACTGAGGTCATCCAATGGGAGCAGACATGCAGATTCCCACACAGGTGAATGATAATCAGTCACAAGCTGACAGCAGGGAAAGGCAGACAAAGCTATGCAGCTTGCATGGAAAGAGATCAGAACTACCTGAGCTGCAGCACTACTACTTCCAGCAATGCCTGCTGCAGCAGCGATCATGACAGTACCCCCGCCCTTAAAAGCGGATTCCAGACGCTTTTCAAAACTGAAATTCCCAACAAAACAGTCTGACTGATAATTCATGATGACCGGGACAGCCCGGCAAGACCGAATTCCAGAATCAGTCCCCACAAGACTGGACCCATCAGAACCAGAACCTACAGAACCATGCCCATCAGTACTACAAGCCCCAGTGTGACACCCATCAGAACCATGATTTCCAGAAGAAAGCCCTCCGAAACTCCCTGAGCGATACCCACCGCCTTCCAGGAACCTTTCAAAAACGCCAAAGCCTTTGCCATGCCCACCGGGACTGTCTTTACCAACACAAAACCCACTGTTGAACCAGTCCAAGGCACCAGGACAAGTTTTCTCAGAGACCTCCCAGAACACCTTGAAGCTCCAAAGAGATCCCCATAGGTCAGAACGCCCCTTAGGCTCACATGGAGAACTATCAAGAACCCCTATGGAACCTAGGGCAATTCCCGAGTCAGGGACACAAGGATAAACATCAAGATCAGGGCTTTCAGGGACCAGAACCATCTCTGGGCATGCAGGCAGACTGGCAACATTAGAACATGTTCCCACTAAGGAAGCATCAGAACACGCTAACACCTTAGACACACTTGGGCATTCTGGCACACAGAGAACATCTGGGCACACCGGCACAAGAGAAACCTCTGGGCATGTCAAGGAACTGTGAGCCTCAGGGTCAGCCAAGACAGGACCAAAACCAGGACTGGCCCCAAAAAAATCATCATGACTAGACTTCACAACTACTGGACTTTTACACGAGAATGCAGGATCAGACTTAGATGTCGCTGATTCCAGCAAAGTCAGTAACAAATCAGATTCAGGGGCACTAACAAGACAGGACAAATCTTCTGATGTATGCACTGAACCAGATAGGGACTCCACAACTACCTCTGGACTGGACATAGACTCATCTAATACACTGGATTGGAGCTCATGAGGCGCTGCAGAACAAGTCAGTATTGCAGCAGCCCCCACCGGACTAGGCAAAACTGAGGAATTCCCTGGACAGGAAGGGGACTCTGGAACCTCTGCCACAGCGGCCAGAGAACCAGAATCTTTCAGGATACAGGGCTGGGTTTCAGGAACACTCATCACATCGGACTGAAATTCTGAGATTTCTATTATTTTGACCAGAGAATCAGAATTATCCATGTTACAGGGCAAGACTTCTGAAACATTCAGAGGACAGGGCTGGAGTTCCTCGGCTGTTACAACACTGGAGAGGGACTCAACAACATTGGTTAAATCAGACTGTGTACAGGGCAAGGTATCTAACACACTTGCTGATGAGGACAATATTTCAATGGCTTCTGCTTTGCTGGGCAGAAATTCATCAAGTTTTATTAGAGCAGACTGTAATTCCAAAACAGCTGCTAGACAAGTGAAAATTACTGCAACACCAACTGAGGTAAGCAGTGCCTCAGACTCCTCTGCCAGAGGGTTTGAAGTATCCCAAGTACTGGGTGAAGCATAAGACTCTGCGACCACAGCTTCACTGGACAGGATCACTGAACAGTCCATATTGCAGGGCAAAACCATGGAAGCACCTGCTGGACAGCATAATGATTCTGTGACCTGAGTTTCATTGGAGAGATCTACTGCACAATTCATGGTACAGGGCAAATTTACTGGAACATTTTCTGAACAAGGAAATAATTCAGCGATTTCAGGTTCACATAGCAGATGCTCTGAGCTATTCACGATACAGGGCAAATTTACTGGAACATTTTCTGAACAAGGTAATAATTCTGCGATTTCAGGTTCACATAGCAGATGCTCTGAGCTATTCACGAAACTAGAGCGAGGTGTAGAAACAGGAAGATCAAGACACAATGTTTGCGCATCTGAATCACCATTCATTTGTAAAATTGGAAAATTCAGATGCTGGGGTTCTGAGGTTTCTAGACAGGATTGCTGGGACTCGGAAACTGATGTAGTGCATCTATTGGCATCTGCTGGATCAGACAGGAGTTGAACTTTATTAACACAGGTAATTTCTGCAGAAGTGTTTGCAGAGGCAGGCAAGATTTTTCTGGTGTCTGTTTCACTGAACAAAGACTCATGAGTACTGGCTAGGCTGGACTCAGAAGTCAACAGGACCTCTGGATTCTCTGCTGAGAAATTTGTGCAGGGCAAGGTTAAGAAAGTATCAGTGGCTTCTGTTTTACTGGGAAGTAACACTGAGTTATCCATGGTACAGGGTGGAGTTACAGGAACATTCACAAGACATGGCAGGGACTCAGTAACTGGAGAAGTGGGACAGTCTCCAATTGACAGTGTGTCTTCCCTGGTATCAACTGATTGAATCGCATAAGAATCGTCCAAAATCATTTTCCACACATCGATCAATGGAGCCACAAAGTCATACCCACACACACCAGTTTTTATTAGGTTATAGGCAGACTTAATGCATGCATTAAATACTAATTCACTTTTTGCACTGTAAAATTGACAAAATGAACTTGAATCATTCTTCCATTCATTGACCAGAGCTTCCATCTCTCCTTTCTCAAATGGAGGATTCCAAGCATACTTAACAGGCAGATCATAGTTTGCAGATATGATTGTGGCAGGGACATATATTGGGTTAATTAGCAGGTGATTGGCAGATTCCTTATTCTTAAGAATCTCCAATACCTGTAGCAAGTGTTGAACTGTAGTGTATGCAAACTTTCCTTGCTCCACAAATAAGTTGATTTGTTCAATACTCTGTAATATCTCCTCATAATCATACTCAGATAATTCTTTTAAACAAAAATCTTTATTTTCCCTAGCCAGTGATGAAAGTTCATTAGTAGTTTCATAAGTCCATTTTGGTGTAGGAAGGAGGGGTTTGGGTTCCTGGAGAACTGGGTAGACTTTGCAGTCGGCTACAGGTTCTACAGCAGGGATGGGCTGCACCTTAATGGTGAGGGTGCAGCTGCATTGGGGGAGAAGATGGCTAAACGGTTGGAGGAGATTTTAAATTAGGATCTGGGGGGAGGCGGGAGGATAAAGTCTCAATAATGTAGACAAGATAAGGTAAAAAGACAGTGGGAGCCTAACATTATGGGGGGTGGAGAGGGGGGTGGGGATAAAGATTAAGGAGGTTGTTAAAACTTCAAGTAGCCCATTTCATGTAAACAAAATTGGTAAAAGTGCTGGTAAAAATATAAAGTGCATGGTAACCAAATGCTCGGAGCCTTGCAAATAAAATAGACGAACTAGAGTTCATTCTGAATGACAAAGGCTATGACATTGTGGGAATAACCGAGACATGGATGGATGAAAGCCATGACTGGATAGCTAATTTAAAAGGATACAATGTGTTTAGGAGGGATAGAACAGGGAAAAAAAGTGGAGAGGTTTGTCTCTGTGTTAAGAATTCTTTTACAGCTGTCCTCAACGATGAGATGGAGGAAGATTGCGAAGATGTGGAGTCCGTTTGGGTAAATATTCATGGTGGGAATAAAAGTTGCCAATTGCTTATTGGGGTATGCTACAGGCCACCTCATATTAATGAAGCTGCAAAACTGCAATTACTACAGCAAATTGAAAAAGCTGCAAGTAAAAATGAGGTCATAGTTATGGGCGACTTCAACTTTTCAGACATTGACTGGGGTATTGAGGCTACCCATTCTGGTAAAAGCAGCAGATTTCTGGCAGCACTACAGGACAATTACTTGACTCAAATGGTAACAGAACCAACTAGGGGGAATGCGTTACTGGATCTGATCATTTCTAATAGACCAGATAATGTATCAAATGTGCAGGTTCAAGAACATTTGGGAAATAGTCACCAGATCAAACGTTACCATGTTGTGATCACTGATGGGCCACGGGGCAGCGGGACCACTAAAACTATGAATTTTAGAAAAGCAAAGTTCAATCAAAATTAGGCAGGCACTAAGTTTAGTGAACTGGGATAATGTACTACAAGGGGATGACACTGAAGGGAAATGGCAGGCTTTTAAACTTATTCTCAATCAATATTATAGTATGTATATCCCATATGGAAACAAAATGTCTAGGAATAAAAAAAGGCCTCTATGGATGAATAGAAAGGTTAGGGATAAAATGAAGAGGAAAAATAATGCCTATAAGGTCCTAAAACAGGAGGGGACCGAGGCTGCACTAAGCAATTATAAGGAGTGCAATAAAAATTGTAAAAAAGAAATTAGGCTGGCACAGATCGAAGCTGAAAATCAAATCGCTAGGGATATCAAATCGAACCCAAAAAAGTTTTACAAGTACATCAACTCTACAAAAAGAATGGTTGACTATATAGGACTCCTAAAGGATGAGGGTGGGAACTCAATGGTGGATGACCAAGGTAAGGCAGAGTTATTAAATGCTTTCTTTGCTTCTGTCTTCACAAAGGAAACAGCACTGTTGCAAATTACAAAGGCAGAAGAGTCCCAATCTTCTAACTGTAATATTAAATACTTAACGCAGGAAGAAGTGAAGGCAAGACTAAATAAATTAAAAATAGACCAGGCACCTGGCCCAAATGGCATGCATCCTCGGGTCCTAAAGGAATTAAGTTCAGTTATAGATAAACCCCTTTATCTTATCTTTTGTGACTCTCTTGCAACTGGCAGAGTCCCAGTGGATTGGCGTACAGCCCACGTTTCCCCATTATTTAAGAAGGGCAAAAAATCAGATCCAGGAAATTATAGACTTGTAAGCTTAACATCAGTTGTATGCAAACTAATTGAGGGGTTACTAAGAGATACTATACACAACTTCATAGTAGAAAATAATCTTATTTCTCAGCATCAACATGGGTTTACTAAAGACAGGTCCTGTTTGACTAACATGCTCAGCTTTTATGAGGTAGTGAACGCTAATATGGATATTGGGAATGCTGTATATGTGATATACTTGGACTTTGCAAAGGCCTTCGACACGGTTCCACACAAAAGTCTGGTGCAAAAGTTGAGGATGCAAGGACTGGGGAAGAGTTTGTGTGCATGGATAGGGAAATGGCTAATGGACAGAAAGCAAAGCGTTGTGGTCAATGGATCATACTCAAAATGGGAGACTGTTTGCAGTGGGGTCCCACAGGGGTCTGTACTGGGTCCAGTGCTCTTCAATTTATTTATTAATGACCTAGCAGATGCAGTAGTGAGCAATGTTGCTATTTTTGCAGATGATCATTCTGCACAATTTTGTATCAACTCTCAGGAAGATAGTGTCATATTGTAACAGGATCTGGATATGATGGCTATATGGGCACATACATGGCAGATGAAATTCAATGTTGAAAAATGTAAAGTCATGCATTTTGGTTGTACCAATGGTCTAGCACCATACAAAACAAATGGGATACAGTTGGGGACATAAAACTTGGAGAAGGACTTGAGTACACAGACAACAAGTTAAATAATCATACTCAATGCCAAGCCGGTGCAGCTAAAGCTAACAAAATTTTGGGATGCATTAAAAGGGAAATACAAACTTGAGATGCTAGCATAATATTGCCCCTGTTTAACTTTCTAGTAAGGCCACATCTGGAATATGGAATTCAGTTCTGGGCACCACATTACAAAAAAGATATTGCAGTTTTAGAGCAGGTGCAGAGACGAGCAACAAAATTGATATGTGGGATGGAAGGTCTCACTTACCAAGAAAGGTTAGATAAACTGGGTTTATTTAGTCTAGAGAAAAGATGCCTTAGAGGGGATCTAATTAACATGTATAAATACATCAGAGGGCAATATAATAGCTTGGCGGATGAGCTTTTTGTTCCTAGGCCTTCTCAAAGGACTAGAGGACATGATCTGTGCATGGAGGAAAAAACATTTTAGCCATTTATTTAGGAAAGGGTTCTTTACAGTAAGAGTGATTAACCTATTTTGGTTTCTGGACGTAGAAACTACGTCCAGAAACCATGTGCGCTACCGCGCGCCCCCGCGGCCGATCGCGCGCGTGCACGCGCACTCCCGGCCGCGGATTCGGTAGTCAGGGAATCAATGTATCGGACTATGAAGTCCGATCACTGATTCCTCTCCCCCGCTGAAAAAGCGACAGCTTCTCTCGGAAGCTGCGCCTTTTCTGGCCATTCACTTCCTGATGCGCCACTCTAAGCGTATTTTACGCTTAGAGTGACGTCATGTAAACAAACTCATGGCCGCCATCTTGTGGCCAAAAAGTAATACTACACCTGAAAATAAAAATGAATTAAAATCAACACACATTTACATTATAAATCTATTGTTTACCCCCCACCCTCCCAAAACTACTCAAATAAAATGTTTACTATAAATAAAAAAAAACATTACAATAAAAAAAACAAAACATGTAAATATTTACCTAAGGGTCTAAACTTTTTAAATATCAATGTAAAGATGAAATATTTCTATATTTTTTTTTATTTTAAACTTGTTAATAGTGATGGATGCAAAATGGAAAAAATGCACCTTTATTTCCAAATAAAATATTGTCGCCATACATTGTGATAGGGACATAATTTTAACGGTGTAATAACCGGGACATATGGGCATATACAATACGTGAGTTTTAATTATGGAGGCATGTATTATTTTAAAACTATAATGGCTGAAAACTGAGAAATAATTAATTTTTCCATTTTTTCTTATTCTTCCTGTTAAAATGCGTTTACAGTAAAGTGGCTCTTAGCAAAATGTACCCTCCAAAGAAAGCCTAATTGGTGGCGGAAAAAAAAAGATATAGATCAGTTCATTGTGATAAGTAGTGATAAAGTTATAGGCTAATGAATGGGAGGTGAACATTTCTCTCGTGAAAACCACGGAACGCGAATGGGTTAAGATGTGGAATGCATTGCCACAGGAAGTCGTTATGGCAAACTATATACCTGCATTTAAAGGGGGCTTAGATGCTTTCCTTGTGTTGAAAGACATCCATGGCTACAATTACTAGGCAATGCCTAATGATGTTGATCCAGGGATTTTATCTGATTGCCATCTGGAGTCGGGAAGGAATTTTTCCCTTTTGGGGCTAATTGGACCAAGCCTTGTAAAGGTTTTTTCGCCTTCCTTTGGATCAACAGGGATATGTGAGGGAGCAGGCTGGAGTTATACGTCCATCGAGTTCAACCAGTACAAAGTACGGTCTTTTTTTCAACCAAAATAACTATGTAACTATGTAAATTTAACTAAAGAAGAATGGGACACAATACTGGAAGATTTCCCTACTACGGTTATTTCTGCAAATGACCAACTTATCCAAACAAAATTCATACATAGAATTTATCTTACGCCTGTGAGGCTACACAGAATGAGTAATGTGAATTCAGATAGATGCTAAAGGTGTTTGGTGGACTCGGGCAGTTTTATCCACATTTTTTGGCAATGCCCCAAAATCATCCCCTTTTGGTAAAATATACTTTTAATTATTAATGCACTGGTACAAACCTCTTTTCAACTCGAGGCAGGGTTGCTACTACTAGGGAGAATTGCTAAGGACGTTATTTCAACTCAAACAATTGTTGGTGAGAACATTATGCTTCTATGCTAGAAAGGAGATTCTAAAATATTGGAGAAAAGCTTCTATCCCGACACTAGGTACTTGGGCTAAAACAAATAATGCCCTCCCCTTATATAGAACAACCTACCTAAATAGGAAAAGCCCTAAGAAATTTAACAAGGTATGGGGAGTCTGGGAAAGTAGGATTCTGGACCCAACAAATGAGAAATTTATACCAATTATTGACTGAAAGACATGGCGCTGGGGGTGCGGGGTGGGGGTGGGTGCGGGACTGGAGACGGGCGATGACCTTCATTTTCCTTCCGGGGTAATACTACCCCTCTTTCCTTTCTATATTCCTCTCAGGTGCAGAGCGGAACTGATAACACAACTGATTATAAGTATGTGATGCCATTTTACTTAAAACTGACAACAGATTTACCCATTGTATTATTCAGTAAAACGGCTTCAAATAAATAAATAGTTGCCTTAGGGACTCAGCTTTTTTTTTAATCTTTATTTTATGTGGGAAAATTAATTTTACTTTTACATAGGGGCTTGTAATTATGGCCAGAACACAACAAAACAAAAAAAAACAAAAAAAAAACAGAAAAATAACACCTATATTTCAAAATAATATATTGTCGCCATACATTGTGATAGGGACATCATTTAAATGTTTAAATAATCAGGACAGCTGGGCAAATAAAATGTGTTGGTTTTATGCACTAAAGAATGTTGAATTTTAAAACTATAATGGCTGAAAACTGAGAAATTATTTGTTTTCCATTATTTTTGTATTTTTCCCATTAAAACGCATTTAGAATTAAAAAAATCTCAGCAAAATGTACTACCCACAGAAAGCGAAATTGGTGGCGAAAAAAAACGAGGTATAGATCATTTTCTTGTGAGAAGTAGTAATAAAGTTATTAGGGAATAAGAGGGAGGAGCACTGACAGGTGAAAATTGCTCTGGTCCGTTAGGGCAAAAACCCTTGGGGGTGAACTGGTTAAAAAAAAAAAATTACTGTAAAAAAAAAAAAAAAAAGTGGGAGTATCACGCTGGTGTGTGACGAGGTAACAGACATTTAAATACACAATAATAGCACAAGGTGTAGTCTAGATCAGTCAGAACTTGTACACAAGTAGATATAGAGTGGCTTGCAAAAGTATTCAGCCCCCTTGAAGTTTTCCACATTTTGTCACATTACTGCCACAAACATGAATCAATTTTATTGGAATTCCACGTGAAAGACCAATACAAAGTTGTGTACACGGGAAAAGTGGATGAAAATCATACATGACTCCAAACATTTTTTACAAATCAATAACTGCAAAGTGGGGTGTGCGTAATTATTCAGCCCCCTGAGTTACTACTTTGTAGAACCACCTTTTGCTGCAATTACAGCTGCCGGTCTTTTAGGGTATGTCTCTACCAGCTTTGCACATCTAGAGACTGAAATCCTTGCCTATTCTTCTTTGCAAAACAGCTCCAGCTCAGCCAGATTAGATGGACAGCATTTGTGAACAGCAGTTTGCAGATCTTGTCACAGATTCTCAATTGGATTTAGATCTGGACTTTGACTGGGCCATTCCAACACATGGATATGTTTTGTTTTAAACCATTCCATTGTTGCCCTGGCTTTATGTTTAGGGTTGTTGTCCTGCTAGAAGGTGAACCTCCGCCCCAGTCTCAAGTCTTTTGCAGTCTCCAAGAGGTTTTCTTCCAAGACAGCCCTGTATTTGGCTCCATCCATCTTCCCATCAACTCTGACCAGCTTCCCTGTCCCCGCTGAAGAGAAGCACCCCCAAAGCATGATGCTGCCACCACCATATTTGACATTGGGGATGGTGTGTTCAGAGTGATGTGCAGTGTTAGTTTTCCGCCACACACAGCGTGTTGCATTTTGGGCAAAAAGTTCCATTTTGGTCTCATCCGACCAGAGCACCTTCTTCCACATGTTTGCTGTGTCCCCCACATGGATTGTGGCAAACTGCAAACGGGATTTCCTATACTTTTCTGTTAACAGTGGCTTTCTTCTTTCCACTCTTCCATAAAGGCCAACTTTGTGCAGGGCATGACTAATAGTTGTCCTATGGACAGATTCCCCCACCTGAGCTGTAGATCTCTGCAGCTCGTCCAGAGTCACCATGGGCCTCTTGACTGCATTTCTGATCAGTGCTCTCCTTGTTTGGCCTGTGAGTAGTGATGGGCCAAACCTCCGATTTTAGGTTCTCGAACCGGGTTCGCGAACTTCTGCGGAAGGTTCGGTTCGCGGAAAAGTTCGTAAACCGCAATAGACTTCAATGGGGATGCGAACTTTGAAAAATAGACCCTTTGAAACATCTTTTCCATCACTTTTGTGGCCAGCATAATTTTTTCTAACACCTGGAGGGGGGCATGGCGGAGTGGGATACACGGCAAAAGTCCCGGGGAAAAATCTGGATTGAACGCAAAACAGCGTTTTAAGGGCAGAAATCACATTGAATGCTAAATTGCAGGCCTAACTTGCTTTAAAACATCTTGCATGTGTATACATCAATCAGATAGTGTAATTAGAGTACTGCTTCACACTGACACACCAAACTAAAGGCTCACACACACATCAGACTATAGTCTTTGGAAAATTAAAGCTCACAGACCAATCTTACCACCCTTCATGTAGTATGAGAGCTATACTCTACACAGTCTTTTCTATGGAGCTGAACTCCACAACAGAAAAAAAATATTTGCAAGATGCTGCACACACAGATGCTGTACAGACATAAAAGATCAGTATCTGCAAAAGATCTGTTTCTGCCAAAAATCCATTCCTGCAAATTGCAATGATAGTCTATGAGATCTGCAGATCATCATACACATGATTTAACTGACATTCATCTGCAGATCAAGCAATCATCCGCAGATCTGAAAATCCATCCTGGTGGATCTAATCTGTAGATGAATGTCAGTTAAATCATGTGTGTATGATGATCTGCAGATCTCAGACTATCATTGCAATTTGCAGGAATGGATTTTTGGCAGGAACAAATCTTTTGCAGATACTGATATTTTGTGTCTGTACAGCATCTGTGTGTGCAGCATCTTGCAAAGATTTTTTCCTGATGTGGAGTTCAGCTCCATAGAAAAGACTGTGGCTCTCATACTACATGAAGGGTGGTAAGATTGGTCTGTGATCTTTCATTTTCCAAAGACTATAGTCTGATGTGTGTATGCACCTTAACTGTGTAACGCACCGCAAGTTACCAGCTGTTTGTGTAGTGACGGCCATGCTGGACTACTGCGCAACATGGCGAGATTGCTCTTCCTCACTCAGTGATGTCAGGTAATGTGTGACTGCCTTATCAACTTTCCATGCATTGTTAAAAAGCTTACGTTTTGTTTTTAAATTACATTTTCTACTTGCTGTGTACTTCTTCAGTACCGCTACAATGAGAATCCTATGGAGGCGGGCAAGTCTGGCATTGTGACCCCGGGTAATGGCCGGGGAATGAGGGTTTGAATCTGGTGTGGAGCCTGAGCAACGGCTACCACTACACATCCAAGGAGGGCAGCAGGCAGGCATGCACGCCCGCCCGCCCCGAGGTAGTGACCAAAAATAACAATACAGGAGGACTATCGAGGGCTTGCTGTATTTTAAATGAATGTACTTTAAATCCTTTAACGAGAACCAATTATGGTGGGCAAAGATGACACCACATTCCTTTCACGAGAATCATATGGAGGTGGGCAAGTCTGACATTATCACCACGGGTAATGGGCGGGGAATGAAGGTTTCCCCGCCCATTGCTCCGGCCTGAAGTGGGAGCCTGCTGAGAGACCCATGCTGTACCTGCCTTGACCGTGCTTTGCCGACCAGGCATCTGTGGTCAGATGAACTCTTGACCCAGCGGAAGACAAACCAAGTCGAAAGCATTTGCCAAGAATGTTTTATGGAGGGCAAGTTTGCCATTTTTTTCAATTGTTTAAAACTGTAGATGGTAGTATTGCGTTCCGGAGTTGGAGCCTGAGCAACGGCTACCACAACACATCCAGGCAAGGAGGGAAGCAGGCAGGCATGCACGACCGCCGAGGTAGTGACAAAAAACAACAATACAGGACTCAGGAGGACCTTTTGAGGCCCTAATTGTAATGAATCAACTTTAAATCCTTTAACGGGAATCTGTTATGGAGGGCAAGTCTGCCATCCATTCAAGTGCAAGTTATGCACTGACAGCCAGGTATAATGTGCAGTCACAGATGCAGTGAAAGGTATGCAGTGACTGCAAACAGCCGTTTGTGTAGTGACGGCCGTGCTGGACTGGTGCGCACCATGACGAGAGTGCAGGTGATGGTGGCTTTTCAGCCCATATGGTCGCCCGGCTGATGTAGCTGAATGACAGAACAGTGACTGTCCAGCTGATCAAATTTGGTCTGACCAAAATGAAACAACGACCTTATTTTCTTTGGTGTGCCACCCCCACCTGAGACACTCATATAGCCAGCGGTCATTGCTTCATTGTGATACGCAAGCCCCTTCACCGTGGCAAGGTAATGATCACGAAGGGGGATGGGCACATGTACATGCCTTTTGTTTTTTTGTTGCAGCCGCCTGCAGTTCAGCCAGAAAAATAAGCCAGGCATGTGCACGCCCCAGAAAAATTAGTATAACGGCCGCTGCTAGCAGCGGCCTTAAAAATTCTGGAATTCGTCTAGAGTCCTGAACCCTGGTGGCGGAGAAGGCAGTCAAGCGGCCTGCAGGCAGAGATCCTGTGTGTGGGGACTGAGTCTTTGGTCGTGCAATAGCCCTCAGGGATCCATGCCTCATTCATTTTGATAAAGGTCAGGTACTGAACACTGTCATGACTTAGACGACTTCTCTTCTCAGTGACAATTCCTCCAGCTGCACTGAAGGTCCTTTCTGACAGGACGCTTGCAGTAGGGCAAGAGAGAAGTTGTATGGCAAATTGGGACAGCTCTGGCCACAGGTCAAGCATGCGCAACCAGTAGAGCAAGGGTTCATTGTCGCTGCTCGCAGTCGCAGTGTGTACATCCACACTTAAGGCCAAGTAGTCGGCTACCTGCCGGTCCAGGCGTTGGTGGAGGGTGGATCCCGAAGGGCTACTGCGAGGCGTTGGACTAAAGAATGTCCGCATGTCCGACATCACTCCGAAATCGCTGGAGCGTCCTGTCCTTGCCTGCGTGGACTGGGGAGGAGGATTACTGCCAGTGGTACCTTTATTGCATTGTACTGTCACATCACCCTTAAATGCATTGTAAAGCATCATTGACAGCTTGTTCTTCAAGTACTGCATCCTTTCCGCCTTGTGTTGAGTTGGTAACAGGTCTGCCACTTTGTGCCTGTACCGAGGGTCTAGTAAAGTGGCCACCCAGTACAGGTCATTCGCCTTGAGTTTTTTGATATGGGGGTCCCTCAACAGGCTGGACAACATGAAAGAGGCCATCTGCACAAAGTCGGATCCAGACGTACTCTCCATCTCCTCTTGCGCTTCCTTAGTGACGTCACGCAACTCCTCTTCCTCCCCCCAGCCACGAACAGAACCACTGGAACGTGGAGCAGCAGAAGCCCTCTGTGACAGCTGCTGTGTTTGTTCTTCTGCTGCCGCTGCCTCTTCCTCCTCCACAGAAACACCTTTACCATAATCGTCATCCGAGTCTGACTCCTCTCCTTCCCCACACGACTCCTCTTCTTCCTCCTCTTCCCCCCTCTGTGCTGCCGCAGGTGTCGAGGAAACATGTGGTTTGGATGAAAATCATTCCCATGAGTCCTCCTGCTGTAGCTGTTCCTGCTCCTCCACAGCTTCATCCACCACTCTACGCACGGCACGCTCCAGGAAGTAAGCGTAGGGGATCAAGTCGCTGATGGTGCATTCAGCGCGACTCACCAGGTTGGTCACCTCCTCAAACGGCCACATGGTCCTGCATGCATTTTGCATCAGTGTCCAGCTTTTGGGCCACAACATCCCCATCTTCCCAGATTGTGTCCTACTGTAGTTGTACAGGTACTGGGTGACGGCTTTCTCCTGGTCTAGCAGGCGAGAGAACATGAGCAGGGTGGAATTCCAGCGAGTTGGGCTATCGCATATCAAGCATCTTACCGGCAAGTAGTTTTTCCGCTGAATGTCCACAAAGCGTGCCATGGCCATATAAGACCGCCTGAAATGCCCACACAACTTCCTGGTCTGCTTCAGGACGTCCTCTAAGCCTGGGTACTTTGAGACAAATCTTTGCACGACCAGATTCAGCACATGTGCCATGCAGGGTACATGTGTCAGCTTTCCCAAATTCAAAAGGAGATTGCTGCTGTTATCACACACCACATTGCCGATCTCCAGCTGGTGCGGGGTCAGCCATTGCTCCACCTGTTTGTTAAGAGCAGCCAGGAGAGCTGCTCCAGTGTGACTCTCCGCTTTGAGGCAAGACATGTCTAAAATTGCGTGACACTGTTGTACCTGGCATGCAGCGTAGGCTCTGGGGAGATGGGGCTGTGTAGCTGGAGAGGAAGAGGAGATGGCAGCACCGCTAGAGTTCAACTGACACTCAGCTGAGGAGGAGGAGATTGACAGTGAAGAGGATGTAGCAGGAGGAGAAGGAGAGGAGGTGGCAGGAGGCCTGCCTGCAAGCCGTGGAGGTGTCACAAGTCGGTCCACTGCGCAGCCACGTACTCCCTGCTTCCTGCCATCGGTCACCAGGTTGACCCAATGGGCTGTGTACGTAATGTAGCAGCCCTGCCCGTGCTTGGCAGACCAGGCATCTGTGGTCAGGTGGACCCTTGACCCAACGCTCTTCGCAATAGATTACACCACTTGCCTCTGAACTGCACGGTACAGTTTGGGTATGGCCTTTCATAGCGAAAAATAAGTGTGGCCTCATATCTTCCACTGTGGTGTCCCAATGGCCACAAATTTACGGAAAGCCTCTGACTCCACCAGCTTGTATGGTAATAGCTGGCGAGCTAATAGTTCCGCCACACCAGCTGTCAGATGCCAGGCAAGAAGGTGACTGGCCGAAATTGGCTTCTTCCGCTCAAAGACTTCCTTCACGGACACCTGGCTACTGCTGTGGGCAGAGGAGAAGGAACCGCTCAAGGGCAGAGGCGGTGTGAAGAAGGGCGGCTGTGAAGGATCAAGGGAGAAAGCGGATGAAGATGATGCACCTAAAGGAGGAAGAGGAGAAGGAGGGTGGCTTGACTTTTAAAGGGGTGCTGCTTTTCCTCAGGTGTTCTTCCCATAGCTGTTTGTGCTTTTTCTCCAGGTGCCTTCGTAAGGCACTTGTCCCTACGTGAGTGTTGGCCTTTCCACGGCTCAATTTTCGGAGGCAGACAGAACAGATGGCTTTGCTCCTATCTGAGGCACACACGTTAAAATATTTCCAAACCGCTGAGCCCCCCTGGGGTGATGCCACTATGGTGGCATCAACAGCTGACCTTGAAGGGCATGTTGGCTGGCTGGCCATAGCTGGCGATACATGGCGCCGGACACTGACCCCAGCTGTTTCTGAGGACGAGCTCCCTCTGCTTCTATCATGGAGTCGTCTCCTCCTACTCCTCTCTGGCTCCCCCTCTGAACTGTCCCCCTGGTAATCTCCTCTATTGGGAACATACGTGACATTCGTATAATCGTCATCATAATCCTCCTGCCCAGCTTCGCTTTCCTCAGACAACTCCACAACTGCACCAACTTCAGGTGGTTCATCATGCCCCTCCTCACACGTTACGTCCATACTATCGCCACTTAACTCAGACGTATGAGGTGGTGTACCTGCGCCTTCTTGTTGTTGCAGTAGTGGCTGTGAATCAGTGATTTCACCACCACCACCACCAAATAACTCCTGCGAAGTGTCAAATGCAGCGGATGTTGTGCTTGTTGTAGCGCTGGTGGCTGCGGGAGATGAGGTGTTCTGTGTTAAATACTCAAGCACATCCTCACAATTTTGGGAAGTGATGGCACGTGCCTTCTTCTGAGCACTGTACTTTGGGCCAGGTCCGCACGAAATCACAGCAACAACACCTCGCACAGACCTGCCAGTGCCAGGTGGCCTTCCTCTGGGTCTGCCTCTACCTCTTCCTCTACCTGGTTTGTCCATTTTGTCCATCTCGGGGGAAAGCTAGGTATATGCAGTGAGGTGAGTTCACTCAACCCAAAGGTAGTTATATATGCAGTGAGGTGAGTTCAGTCAACAGAAAAGGTAGGTATGTGCAGCAAGGTGGGTTCACTCAACACAAACGTAGGTGTATGCAGTGATGAGGTGGGTTAACTAAACACAACAGGTACTAGTAGTAGGTAAATGCAATACTGGGTCGGTAGTACAATGTGCAGCTCCCTGTCACACACACAGGTAGTCACTGAATGTGCTGCTGATGCTGGTGGGCTACTGGCAGTGGGGGACACACAGTATGAATTAGCAATGCTGCAACACAAGCGTCTCACACACACAGGTAGTCACTGAATGTGCTGCTGCTGCTGCTGGCAGTGGGACACAGTATGAATTAGCAATGCTGTCTAAGCAACACAAGTGTCAGTTTTAAACACAGAAAAAAAAATTGATCACACGAGCAGGATGAGCTCTGAACAGAGCTGTTCTGGGTGCTATTATAGCAATAAGATTCAGCTAGGAGCAAGCTAAGAAGGCAAGAGCCTGACAAATCTGTCCCTAGGAGAACAAGTCTGCAGCAGCTGTCCCTAGTCTGTCTCTAGCAGGCACACGAGTGAGGCTAATGACCGCCGGATCCTGCCTTATATAAGGGTGGGTGGGGCTCTAGGGCTAAGTATAGCCGGATTGGCTACAATGTGCCTGCTGACTGTGATGCAGAGGGTCAAAGTTGACCCTCATAGAGCATTATGGGGCGAATCGAACTCCCGGGAAAGTTTGCCTTCGCCGGCGAAGGCGAACCACCCTGGGTTCGCCAGCGAACACGTTCGGCCCATCTCTACCTGTGAGTTTAGGTGGACAGCCTTGTCTTGGTAGGTTTACAGTTGTGCCATACTCCTTCCATTTCTTAATGATCGCTTGAACAGTGCTTCGTGTGATGTTCAAGGCCTTGGAAATCTTTTTGTAGCCTAAGCCTGCTTTAAATTTCTCAATAACCTTATCCCTGACCTGTCTGGTGTGTTCTTTGGACTTCATGATGTTGTTGCACCCAAGATTCTCTTAGACAACCTCTGAGGCCGTCACAGAGCAGCTTTATCTGTACGGACATTAGATTACACACAGGTGCACTCTATTTAGTCATTAGCTCTCATCAGGCAATGTCTATGGGCAACTGGCTGCACTCAGACCAAAGGGGACTGAATAATTGTGCACACTCCACTTTGCAGTTATTTGTAAAAAGTGTTTGGAATCATGTTTGATTTTCGTTCCACTTTTCATGTGTACACCACTTTGTATTGGTCTTTCACATGGAATTCCAATAAAATTGATTCAGGTTTGTGGCAGTAATATGACAAAATGTGGAAAACTTCAAGGGGGCCGAATACTTTTGCAAGCCACTATATCAAAGTACAGAGTCCATATGCTTAAATCGTAGTCAATAATTGAGCAGAGTTATAAACGTAAATCAGATGTCAGTCGTATTGAGTGGATCAGGCAGAAACAAAGTCAGGGACAGGCCGAGTCGGCAACGTAAATTAGATGGCAGCGGTACAGAGGAGCTAGAGAGGAGCGAGGTCAAAAAGGCAAGCAAGAGGTCGGTACACAGAATAATATACAAAGAGATGTTCAATAAGAACATAAGACGATATACAAAAATAACAAACGACTGACTAACTGGAGTACATATATAGTGTGCGTCTACACAATATATCAATGTAGCTCAAAGTAGCTAGCTAGACCTAGAACCAGCAAACTGATTAGTATCAAGGTCGCTGAGCAATGAATGCTCTTGCCTTAAATACAAGAATTCCCTATCGGAAACCACTCCCACCTGGTGATGTCACCCCTAAACCCTCCTCCTAAGCCTATAAGGCTTATCAGAACTCGCGCGCAACTCAAAGGTCGCACCGTGCACTTGCAAGTTGAGGGAATCCGGGGATGCCGCCAGAAGGTTCCAGTGCAGAAGCCCCGCCGCTCACCTGGACCATGCCAGAGACACCGCGGGAACTGCTGCTGGAAGGTAAGCTCATTTACAGGGAGGTTTTGTAAGAGTTCAGATGCAGTCTTCTGCTGGGGAAAAAAAGTCTTCAGCATTACCCTGCGGTGGTTGGAAGTCGGTCTGGTAAACACTACATAGTGGAACAGTAGCTTGTCTTACATGCAGAGATTGTGCTCTTTACATAGCCAGTGTGTAATGTTCTATTTACCATATTCCAGCAGGAAGCTGAGGAACTTCTTGAAGAGGAAGAAACTGAAGCTTCCACTACTGGAATATGCCCAATATGCCCATGTGGTATCTGACCAAAGAGAAGGATGAGCTATGCAAGCAGAGGGATACAAAGGTCTGCCTCACCTGTAGACATTTATGTAACCTTCATCTGTTTTGATGTCATGTATCTTTTACCCTACCAAATTACTTCTTAACCAACTTGATAATAGACCAGGTGGGGGTAGGAGAAGGAGAGGCTCTGGTAGACAAGACAAACAAGATAGGTTTGCATTTGTTTCCACTTATAGTGTAGTCAGTAGTCAAGTGGAACGTTGTATTAGACGACATTGGAATATTCTTAGGGATTCATTACCTTATATTAAGGAATTTAATCGCCCCCCTATGTTCTGTTACAAAAGAGCACCCTCCCTTAGGAGTAAATTGGTTCATTCTGATATCAGTATTAATAAACAACCAAAGCAATGTGTCATTTTTCCCTGTTTAAAATGTCATATTTGTAATAGCCTCATTAAGGGTGATACCTTTTTTCACCCTATGAGTGATAAACGATATGCCATACGAGATAGATACACTTATGATTCTCGTTGGGTGGTTTATATGCTTAAATGCCCATGTGGTAAGTGCTATGTTGGCCAAACGACAGAGATTGAAAGATCGTTTGGCCTCGCACAAATCTACCATTCGCAAAAAGAATATGGATCAGGCCGTTTCAGAGCATTTTACTACCTTTGGGCACAATGTTAGTCAGCTTAGGGTTTGTGTCATCGATGGGGTTAAACAGGATAATAAAGGGGGTGATAGATTGTCTAGATTATTGAAGTTAGAATCTAAATGGATCAGAGAACTTGACACTGAGAATGGTGGGTTAAATAAAGAGTATGATTTGAGACTAGATTGGTGATACTGAAACTCATAGATATATATTTATAGGCCTTATTAGCTTTCTTTTATTGGATATTTTTTATTATACTACCAATCATCTGATTTTGTATACCATTGGTGGAAATTGCTGAATTGATTTTTTCATATATGGCATTTTTATGGCATTTGTTTGACATTTGACATTTATGGGGCATTTTTTTGGCTGACATTTTTTGGTGTTTGGTTAATTTTGACATGTATTTTTAGTCGCAAAGATTGCGTATAGTTAGGACGCGTTCATGTGGCACTTTCCAGGCGGTTGTTTTATTGATGCGTAATTTTTGATGCGTTCATGCGTCATTTTTTGAGCGCTTGTCTCATGCGTTTATACGTCCGGCACAGATGCGTATTTTTGGTCATCAGTAGTCTAAAAAGAGGATATGCATTATTGCGTCATCTGTATGCGTATGCGGGTATGGCGTCGCGTCTTATTGACACGTTTATGCGTCATTTCCATACAGATTTTGATGTTTTTTTTTCTTTAATAAAATGTTACTCACTGTTTATCCATCTCTAAGTTAGCCAATAAATGGTATCATCCTGATTCAAAACTTCTTGCTTTTTTTCCAATAAAACAGACTAAGCTTTTCTGAAGGTGGTGCAGATCTTTCTCTTCATTTGCTACAGTTTGAGTCCCATGGTGTCCAGGACTATTGGATCTGCACACCTGACCATCTGAAATTGATGAAAGCCAAGCAAGTGCGACTCCACACTCAAAATCCCCATTTTGGAAAGAAGACATCCCAAGGTATTTGCTGAGGGGAATGGCAAGTTCATAACAGATTTTATTTTTTGTCACAAGTTAGCAGAAAATGACACTTTGTGACATTTTTTTTAAAGTGTTTCCATTTCTGCTAAATTGTGACAAAAAAAAAAAAAAATCTGCCATGGACTCACCATGCCCCTCAGTGAATACCTTGGGGTGTCTACTTTCCAAAATTGGGTCACTTGTGGGGTACTTATACTGCCCTGGCATTTTTTGGGGGGGGGGGCTAAATTATGAGTACCCCTGTAAAGCCTAAAGGTGCTCATTGGACTTTGGGCCCCTTTGCGCAGCTAGGCAGCAAAAAAGTGTCACACGTGGTATCGCCGTATTCAGGAAAAGTAGTATAATGTGTTTTGGGGTGTCTTCACACATATCAATGCTGGGTGGGAGAAATAGCTCTGTAAAGGACAACTTTTTTATTTTGTTTACACTAAAAATTGTCCAGAGATATTTCTACCACCCAGCATGGGCATGTGTAAAAATACACCCCAAAACACATGATACTACTTCTCCCGAGTATGGCGGTACCACACGTGTGACCCTTTTTTGCAGCCCAGCTGTGCAAAGGGGTCCAAAGTACCTTCAGGATTTCACAGGTCAATTTTACTCATTTGGTTTTCAGACTATTCCTCATGGTTTAGGGCCCCCCCTAAAATGCCAGGGCAGTATAGGAACCCCAAAAGTGGCCCCATTCTGAAAAGAAGACACCCCAATGTATTCTGTGAGGGGTATGGTGAGTTCATAAAAGATTTTTTTTGTCACAAGGTAGTGGAATTTTTTTTTTCACAGTGTCATTTTCCACTAACTTGTGACAAAAAATAAATTCTATGAACTCACCATACCCCTCATGGAATACCCTTGGGTGTCTTCTTTCCAGAATGGGGTCACTTGTGGGGTCTGTCCTGGCATTTTGGGGTCTCTGCAATCATTACATGTATGGCCAGTATTCGGAGCTTCTGCTATACTCCTTATATTGGGCATATGGGTGATGCACTTTTTTTTCCATAAAAAGAGAAATGAACGGCAAAGATTCTCGCATTTGCATTGATCAATGTGGATGAAAAAATCTGTCAAAATATGTGAAAAGAGGGGGGGAGGCATGGCGTTTGCCAGGACATAGGAGCACCGCCCACAAAATTTTCCAAACCCACTTTGCTCCTATGCCCTGGCAAACCCAATTTAATCCATTCACATTGATCGATGTGGATGAAACAAATCTTTGCCAGTTTTGATACAAAGTGCTTGCCAAAGCGTAGAAACTCCAACACCGCCCCTCAGCTCATATGCCTTGGCAAACATATCTTACTGCAGAGGAGAAATCTCGTCCTGCAGTGCTGCATGCACCGACATGTGTAATCTGACAGATGCGCAATACTTCTGTCAGGATGCACCATCAGTGCTGCAGCTGGTTGGTCGATCAGTCGTTCCGGTCTCTGTCCACCTGGAAGGGTAAAGGATGGAAAGAGAAGGAAAAAAAAAAAAAAAAGCAAGCAGCAATGCAAGAAATTCATTAACATTAACTTTCATAAACTTTATTGAACCTTTTTAACCAAACATTAACAAATGGGAATCCAACCCAACAGAAATATTCCACCTTGAGTTCTGCAAACACCTTCTCCATGTCTATCAGAGTACCTCAAACAATGCCTGCTGAGCTGAGCTGGGGAGATTCCCATTACTGCTTGAGATACAGAAGAGAGTGCTGTCCTTCCAACTTGTGTTTGGGTTTAGCTTTGGGTAGGCAGGCAGGTTAGACTCACCAGCCAGGCTAGCCAGGGCCCCCCAGCCTCATAGTGTATTTGCCACTGTACCAGTCAGTGTGCGTGTACTGCTGGGATCAGTAGTACTTCCGCCACCAGTATATAACATTGTCTATTGCCAATGTACTGCCAGTCAGCGTGTACTGCTGGGATCAGTAGTATTTCCGCCACCAGTATATAACATTGTATATTGCCACACTGCCAGTCAGCGTGTACTGCTGGGATCAGTAGTACTTCCGCCACCAGTATATAACATTGTCTATTGCCACTGTACTGCCAGTCAGCGTGCATGTACTGCTGGGATCAGTACAACCATAATGAAGAAATCTAGTGAAAGAGGGAGGGGCAAGGGAAGAGGTGTTTCCCCTGACGGTTCACGTAGAGGCCGCAGTGGAGCACCTAAGAAAACCCACTCAATATCACCCATGTGTGTCAGCCAAACAACCCTCACTAATCCACAAGAGCAGGACCGGATAATTAATTGCATGACCTCTCAAGCGTCCAGCAGCGGGTTAGGCAGCAGCATCACCAGCACATCCTTGTCACGCACGAGGTCCTCTGCCAGTTACAAGGAGCCAGTGGACACAAAGGTGACACAACCAGCAGCTACACCATGCACACAATGGCCAAATAACCAGTCCAAACAATTATTTCAGGACACAATCGGCTATTCGGAGGAGATATTCCCACCCCCACAAACTTCTACCTGTGAAAGTTCAATGGAACAGCCAGAAATGTTGAGCCCGGATTCACAACCATTGTCTGAGGAAAATTCACCACTCAATGAAATGCAAAGCGAGGACAAAGACACCTAAATCCCTGAGCAATGTGTGCAGGAAGTGGAATTGCAGGAGGTCTAACGAGAACATCTTGAAGACATGGGAGAGAGGTGCGCAGAGGGTGTTCTGGGAAGCTCTAGTCCACTGCACACAGACACAGTCGCAGATGAGGAGATGGAAGAGGAGGTTTTGGACAATGTGGACAAAGACCCGGATTATCAAGTAGAACCTCGCTGTCGGGATAGCAGTACAGATGAGTCTGCTGAAGAACCCACTGCTGCAAGAGTTTTCCGTGTGCCACAAAGTAGGCAGGGAATTTTGGACACAACAAGCGTAGAAGTGAGACGCAAAAGAGGCACGGACCAAACTCGCCAGCAAAGCAGGAGCTCCAAAGTCTGGGCTTTCTTTGAAGACTGCAGGGAGGATGTTACCATGGTGATTTGCAAGGTGTGCAGGACCCGACTGAGCAGGGGGAAAAATATCAACAACCTCTCCACCACCAGCATGCGCCGCCACATGCTAGCCAAACATAGCACTCTGTGGTCAAACGTGCAAGGCCAGGGTACCGGCTCGCTTCCAGCCCCCAGCAACACTGCCTCCGTTGTGGTCACCAGACCCTCCTCAGCAGCAGCCCAGCCATTACGTGGTGCACAAACATCCATAATAGACGACGATGTCAGTTTCCGCAACAGTGCTCTTGACGTTTCCCAGTCTTCAACAACGACGACAACAGCAACTGCCCTTCAGTGTGTGATCCTACGGTTCAGTTGTCTGTCCTGGAGATGTTTGAGCGCAAGAGAAAATTGCCAGCAAATGACCCCCGGGCCATGGCACTAACAGCCAGCATAGCCAAGTTTCTGGCCTGCAAAATGCTGCCATATCGAGTGGTGGACTCAAGCAGCTTTAAGTGCATGATGGCGCTGGCCATCCCACGTTATGTGGTTCCCAGCCGCTACTCTTTTTTGCGCGGTGTGCAGTGCCAGCATTACATGAGCACATGGTTAGCAAAATAACCCGAAGCTTGAAAAATGCAGTTGCCTGCAAGGTTCAACTCACCACTGACACCTGGACGAGTGCGTTTGTCCAGGGTCGATACATCTCCCTTACGGCACACTGGGTGAACCTTGTGGAGCCTGGCAGTGACTCACCGGCTATGGCGAGGGTGTTGACCACGCCACAAACTGCAGGACCGGCGTCCCTCAGAGTCGATGACAGCACCTACCTCTCTGACTCCTCCTCCAATGCCTCTCAAAGCTGTACCTCATCCGGCATCGGTAACCCAGCAATAGGATCGTGGAAGCAGTGCAGCACAGCTGTTGCCATGCGTCAGCAAGCCTTACTGAAGCTGATCTGCCATGGAGATAAGCAGCACACAGGTGAAGAAATTTGGAACAGACCGATTTGTGGCTGGCACCACTGGACCTGAAACCAGGCATGGTTGTGTATATCAATGGGAGCAATCTCATTCGCGCTTTAAAGTTGGCTAAGGTGAGACACATCCCTTGCCTGGCCCACGTTATGAACCTAGTTCAATGGTTCCTGAGGACATACCCAGGCATGGCAGATCTTCTGCTAAAGGTGCAACGAGTGGCCAAATATTTCTGAAAGTCCAGTACCGCTTTGGAGGGACTTGCCAAGATGCAGGAGCGGTTCAATCTACCGAACCATCGCTTGGTGTGTGATGTACCATGCGATGGAATTCTACGCTGCACATGCTAGCACGCTTTTGCGAGCATAAGAGTGCAGTGGTTCAGTACATGACGGCATGGTACCGAGGCACATCCGGACAGCTACCAAGCTTCTGTGGATCTGATTGGGCCACCATGTTGGACCTCTGCCAAGTCCTCCAAAATTTCGAGCAATCCACGTTGCTTGTGAACGGTGACAACTCTTCAGTCAGCATTACAATACCACTGCTGTGTTTACTGAAGAAATCAATGTTGCAGATCAAGGAAGCCGCAGTCAGGATGCAAGTGGGGGAATCTCAAGAGGACAACAATCAGTGTGATGATGATACCAACATCAGGCAATCTGCCTCAGGAAACGCTGGTCCCAGCTATGCTGAAGAAGAGGACGAGTAACAGCTGGAGTTGGAGCAGGACTTGGATGCCCCCACTGCCAAGGGACAGAGCGATGCATGCTGGACTTCCACGATTCAGCGGGAATGGACAGCAGAAGAAGACGAGGAAGAAGGTGGGCGACGGCGTGATGCTGGTGATGATGATGGTGCATCACAACAATCAAGCAGAACATGATGAGGATTCTGTTAGGACTGTGGCAGACATGGCTCAATTCATGCTAGACTGCATTGAACGCAACCCACGTGTTCTTCAAATTCTGGACGACGTGGATTACTGGGTTTATACCCTTCTGGATCCACGGTACAAAGACAATGTTCCTAAACTGATTGGACAAAGTGTCAGACAGGTCAAAATAGAAGAATACCAGCAGGCCCTTGTGGAGACATTAGAGAGGAGATTGACATCCTCCTCCTCCAGCCAGTTCCACGCCGACAACCTGACTTCCGCAAACCCAGGACGATGAGGGGAACAAAGAACACAAGCTGCAGCTAGTGCCCACAAGGGAATGGTATCGGCAGTGTCCTTAGAGTGGCAACATTTTCTGACACCCATGCAGCAGCCCACAGAACAGCAATTGTGCAGTTCCACCTCCAACACCGATCGCCTGCAGAAGATGGTCAAGGACTACATGTCAGATGGCATAGCCGTGTTGAACAATCCATCTGCACCCTTCAAATATTGTGTCTCTAAGCTAGACACCTGGCACAAACTGGCAATGTACGCAATAGAGGTGCTGGCTTGTCCTGCAGCCAGCGTTATGTCCAAACGCTGTTTAAGTGCTGCTGGAGGCATCGTTACAGATCGGCGTATCCGCCTCTCCACAGCAAATGCAGACCGTCTGACACAAATTAAAATGAATCTATCGTGGATTGGAAACGACTATGCAACACTCCCCGACCAAGGACCATGAACATCTGTGGTGGGTTAGCATTGCCACTTTCCGGAATATCTCATTTCTATTATATTTATCACTGCATGGTGACAAAATGCTTTGCTTTTAAAATACTACAAGATTGTTGTTACCTGTGCCAAAAAAACCTGACATTTTACGCATTTAAAAGACATTTTTTCCTTTGAAATTTAAAAATCGATTTTCTCAAAAACTATAAGGTCTTTTTGAAGAAAAAAAAAATGTTTTCCTCTTATACCCACCCCCCCTGTCCACATACCCTGAAAATTTGGTGTATGTTACATGTAAGGAGGCTTTGCAAAGCAGGAATGTTCAGGTCCCCATTGACTTCCATTATGTTCGGGATTCGGCACAAACGCACCGAACATCGGGACACCGGCCGAACGTTCGCGAACCCGAACATCTGGATGTTCGCCCAACACTACTTACAACCTCTCCTCAATTGGAATGATTTATTCGACCCCTGGGGAATTTTGCACGGCCCACAAAAGGGATTATACATTCTATTCTTCAGTACATGGATTGTACTCCAGAATAGATTTCTTCCTGGTAATCTATACTGTACTTTGTACTGGTTGAACGCGATGGGCGTATGTCTTTTTTCAACCAAAATAACTATGTAACTATGTAGACAGAAGTTTGCTGCAGCGGGTTGTAATGTCAGATATCGGAAATATCCTTTGGTCAGACCATGCCCCAATACAGATAAAAATTGCAACACTTTCTCTTAGATCTCCCAACCGACAATGGAGACTCAATAACTCCTTGCTTGCAGACCCAGAGGATATCTCCTATCTGAACAAGGAATTATCTGACTTCAAGGTCAACCAAACTGAGGAAATCAATATTTTCATGGTTTGGGCCTCCCATAAGGCATTCATAAGTGGCCTTCTGATCAAACTGGGAGCATTCAAAAAGAAAAAAAAAAAAACTGATGAATATAACGAAATTTTGGACAACATCAAGACATTAGAAAAAGCTCACGAACTAAATCCGAATAGGGAGACAGGAAAAAGCGGTTTGCCCTTAGACTGAAAGCAAAAAACCTCCTTACCAATGAATTTGACCTACTACTGCAAAAAAAATAATTACTCATTACGCTTATTCTTTTTTTTTTTTTAAATATTTTTTATTTTTTCAAGAAACAGAGTACCTAAAAATATAAAGAAACAGATTTTTCACATCATATTTTCGTTATTGTAAGATATGATAGTCTAGAATACATGTGTTATGAATGGAAAACAGCAGTCTTGAATTTGCTCTATACATTTTTAAACTTTTTTTTTTTTTTTTACAAACACTAATTAGGTCAAAAATAGAGGAGAAACATAATTTGACTTGTAAGTTCTTAGAAACACATAAAGAAGAGATTTGCTTTAAACTTCTCTATAAGATTAAACTTTTCGAATAATCTCATTTCTTTGGTAATATATCACTCAGAATGTATTGTGCTTGTCTCTCTAAATATATTGATGCATAAACACTAGGCTTACCAGGCAACCTATCACAACAAGATTCTCCTTCCCCGGAGGAGAACTGATTGCCTGTGTACTAAGCATTCCTAACGGTAACAGAATCTAACACTATAATTTCAGGAACTTTTCCATTCGCATCCTACCTTTATTTTTTAACCATAGATTATTCATTGGTCACACATATTGAAATATTGCCTAATATTCCAGTTACTTAAGAAAAGAATGTAGTGAAAATCTATTGCCTTCCTGTCAGAGTGAAGGAGTCAGAGTGTACGAATCGATCTTTTATATTCCAACATCCAGAAACCCTATCGTGCCAGCTATGTGCTTGTTAAGATACCATTTGGTATATTTGAATGGCTCCATGAAATCTATGAGATTGGATCTGGGGACATAGAATTTAATAAAAGGAGTCCATAGTTTAAAAAATGTGGCTGTATTTATAGATTTACGTTGTTCCGCGTCGAATTTATTTATAAACATAAGTTTGTTCATGACATCAATTAGGTTTTTGGATGTTGGTGGAGAGGAGAAGACCCATTGTGTCAATATGCACTTTTTAGCTGCAAGAAATACCAGATGTTCAATGGGTTTCAGAGGTGTTTCAAGTGGGGTTATGGACATATCTGGAGCATGGAAAAGGGAATCCAAGGGATTAATGTCTCTCTTTATGAAAGTTAAACGAAAGCACATATTATACGCTGTCAGCCAGAATTTTTGAATTATTGGGCAGGACTAGGCAGGACCAGAGAAGATGGAATAAATCTGGGAATGGAAATGCACATTTAGGACAGGATGTTAAATAGTTAGGGTTGTCTTTGATTTGCTTAAAGTTAAATGCATAATAGCCTTTGTGAATAATTTTAAGTTGCATTTCCCTCCATGTTTCTGCTGTTATAACTGAGCAGACTTCCGCCCATCCCTTTTTGATTGTTGGCTCAAGTACCTCTGTAGTAGTAGAGAGCATTTTTGCCCAGTAAGATATATGTCTAGGGGGTAGTTTATCAAGCTTAAAGTAGCGCAGGTCTCTATAGAGGTCTGATATTGATTTCTTTTCAGTTTTAGGGTTTAATATTTCATAAAATCTATCATGCGAGGGGAGTGATGCTCTTGGGCCTAAAACTGAGGTGATATAATGTTTTAATTGATGGTATATCATAACAGAGTTTGATGGGATCTTGTATTTTTTCTGTATAGTGGAGAAACTTAAGAGAGCATTGTTTGAGTCCAAAATATCTTCAAGAGTTTTTATCCCTTTTTCTTTCCATGCTCTAGATAAAATTGTGCCCCGGCCCCCCGGGAAATCTGGGGATGACCAGAGCGGCATAGATGGGGAAACATGTCCCGGAAGTGAGATAAATTTGCGGAATTCTCTGAATGCCAAACAGGTGTCGCACAGTAGGATATTCTTTATGTGTTGTGGTAGATTGGTAATCTTTGAATGGAGAATACCAGTTAGGGACCAGGGGGAACACAGTTCTTGTTCTAAGTCAGTGTTTGTGTAAAAATGTGTTTGACCCAGCCAGTCCCTGACATGTCGTAGGATTGAAACTAAATTATAAGCCCTTATGTTAGGAAAGTTGGCTCCAGCAGCTTCTTTTGGTGCCTGGAGAAGTCTCATTGGTATCCTGGCTCTTTTACCTTTCCACAAGAATATTTTGAAGGCATGAGTTAGTGCTTGTTAGAGTTGGGCCGAACGGTTCGCCTGCGAACGGTTCCATGCGAACTTCAGTGGTTCGTGTTCGCGTCCCGCAGGCAAACCTTTGCGGAAGTTCGGTTCGCCCCATAATGCACATGGAGGGTCAACTTTGACCCTCTACATCACAGTCAGCAGGCCCAGTGTAGCCAATTAGGCTACACTAGCCCCTGGAGCCCCACCCCCCCTTATATAAGGCAAGCAGCGGCGGCCATTACGGTCACTCGTGTGCTGCCTGCGTTAGTGAGAGTAGGGCGAGCTGCTGCAGACTGTCTCTCAGGGAAAGATTAGTTAGGCTTAACTTGTTCCAGTCTGGCTGCATACCTGTTCTGTGAACCCACCACTGCATACCTGTGCTGTGAACCCACCACTGCATACCTGTTCTGTGAACCCACCACTGCATACCTGTTCAGTGAACCCGCCACTGCATACCTGTTCTGTTCAGTGGACCCGCCACTGTATACCTGTTCAGTGAACCTGCCACTGCATACCTGTTCTGTTCAGTGGACCCGCCACTGTATACCTGTTCATTGAACCCACCACTGCATACCTGTGCTGTGAACCCACCACTGCATACCTGTTCTGTGAACCCGCCACTGTATACCTGTTCTGTTTAGTGAACCCACCACTGTATACCTGTTCTGTTTAGTGAACCCGCCACTGCATACCTGTTCTGTTCAGTGAACCCGCCACTGCATACCTGTTCTGTTCAGTGGACCCGCCACTGTATACCTGTTCATTGAACCCACCACTGCATACCTGTGCTGTGAACCCGCCACTGCATACCTGTTCTGTTCTGTGAACCCGCCACTGTATACCTGTTCTGTTTAGTGAACCCACCACTGTATACCTGTTCTGTTTAGTGAACCCGCCACTGCATACCTGTTCTGTTCAGTGAACCCGCCACTGCATACCTGTTCTGTTCAGTGGACCCGCCACTGTATACCTGTTCATTGAACCCACCACTGCATACCTGTGCTGTGAACCCACCACTGCATACCTGTTCTGTGAACCCGCCACTGTATACCTGTTCTGTTTAGTGAACCCGCCACTGTATACCTGTTCTGTTTAGTGAACCCGCCACTGCATACCTGTTCTGTTCAGTGGACTCGCCACTGTATACCTGTTCAGTGAACCCGCCACTGCATACCTGTTCTGTTCAGTGGACCCGCCACTGTATACCTGTTCAGTGAACCCGCCACTGCATACCTGTTGTGTTCAGTGAACCTGCCACTGCATACCTGTTCTGTGAACCCGCCACTGTATACCTGTTCTGTTTAGTGAACCCGCCACTGCATACCTGTTCTGTTCAGTGGACCCGCCACTGTATACCTGTTCAGTGAACCCGCCACTGCATACCTGTTCTGTTCAGTGGACCCGCCACTGTATACCTGTTCAGTGAACCCGCCACTGCATACCTGTTCTGTTCAGTGGACCCGCCACTGTATACCTGTTCAGTGAACCCGCCACTGCATACCTGTTCTGTTCAGTGGACCCGCCACTGTATACCTGTTCTGTTCAGTGGACCCGCCACTGTATACCTGTTCTGTTTAGTGAACCCACCACTGCATACCTGTTCTGTTCAGTGGACCCGCCACTGTATACCTGTTCAGTGAACCCGCCACTGCATACCTGTTCTGTTCAGTGGACCCGCCACTGTATACCTGTTCAGTGAACCCGCCACTGCATACCTGTTCTGTTCAGTGGACCCGCCACTGTATACCTGTTCAGTGAACCCGCCACTGCATACCTGTTGTGTTCAGTGAACCTGCCACTGCATACCTGTTCTGTGAACCCGCCACTGTATACCTGTTCTGTTTAGTGAACCCGCCACTGTATACCTGTTCTGTTTAGTGAACCCGCCACTGCATACCTGTTCTGTTCAGTGGACCCGCCACTGTATACCTGTTCAGTGAACCCGCCACTGCATACCTGTTCTGTTCAGTGGACCCGCCACTGTATACCTGTTCAGTGAACCCGCCACTGCATACCTGTTCTGTTCAGTGGACCCGCCACTGTATACCTGTTCAGTGAACCCGCCACTGCATACCTGTTGTGTTCAGTGAACCTGCCACTGCATACCTGTTCTGTGAACCCGCCACTGTATACCTGTTCTGTTTAGTGAACCCGCCACTGTATACCTGTTCTGTTTAGTGAACCCGCCACTGCATACCTGTTCTGTTCAGTGGACCCGCCACTGTATACCTGTTCTGTTCAGTGGACCCGCCACTGTATACCTGTTCAGTGAACCCGCCACTGCATACCTGTTCTGTTCAGTGGACCCGCCACTGTATACCTGTTCACTGAACCCGCCACTGCATACCTGTTGTGTTCAGTGAACCTGCCACTGCATACCTGTTCTGTGAACCCGCCACTGTATACCTGTTCTGTTTAGTGAACCCGCCACTGCATACCTGTTCTGTTCAGTGGACCCGCCACTGTATACTTGTTCAGTGAACCCGCCACTGCATACCTGTTGTGTTCAGTGAACCTGCCACTGCATACCTGTTCTGTGAACCCGCCACTGTATACCTGTTCTGTTTAGTGAACCCGCCACTGTATACCTGTTCTGTTTAGTGAACCCGCCACTGCATACCTGTTCTGTTCAGTGGACCCGCCACTGTATACCTGTTCAGTGAACCCGCCACTGCATACCTGTTCTGTTCAGTGGACCCGCCACTGTATACCTGTTCTGTTCAGTGAACCCACCGCATCAGTGCGCATACCTGTGCAGTTAAGTGAACCCACCTACCTACGTGAGTGCACGCAGTGTGATATACCACTCCGTGCATACCCGATATGGACAAAACAGGTAGAGGAAGAGGTAGTGCCAGAGCCAGAGGAAGGCCACCCGGCAGATCTGCGCGAGGTCGTGTAAATGTAATTTCGTGTGGACCTGGCCCACAGTACAGTGCTCGGAAGAAGGCACGTCCCATCACCTCCCAAGATTGTCAGGACGTGGTTGAGTATTTAGCGACACAGAACACCTCATCTTGCTCAGCCACCAGCGCTACTACTAGCACCACTTCCGCTGCATTTGACACTTCGCAAGAATTATTTAGTGTTGAAATCACTGATGCACAGCCATTGTTGTTACAGCCAGATGAATTTTCACCAGCTCATATATTTGAGTTACCCGGCAACACTATGGATGTAACGTGTAAGGAGGATGAAGGACCTACTGATGGTGCATGTTTGGATTTGTCTGAGGCAAGCGAAGCTGGGCAGGATGATTACGATGACGACAATGATAGGGATCCTCTGTATGTTCCCAATAGAGGAGATGAAGAGGGGGACAGTTCAGAGGGGGAGTCAGAGAGTAGTAGGAGGAGAGAAGTTGCTGAAAGAAGCTGGGGCAGCTCTTCGTCAGAAACAGCTGGTGGCAGAGTCCGGCACCATGTATCGCCACCTATGTACAGCCAGCCAACTTGCCCTTCAGCATCAGCTGCTGAGGTGACGGTCCCCATAGTGCCCACATCCCAGGGTGGCTCAGCGGTGTGGAAATTTTTTAATGTGTGTGCCTCAGATCGGACCAAAGCCATCTGTTCGCTCTGCCAACAAAAATTGAGCCGTGGAAAGGCCAACACTCACGTAGGGACATGTGCCTTACGAAGGCACCTGGAGAAAAGGCACAAACAGCAATGGGATGGCCACAGCAGCACACAAAAGCAAAGCCACCCTCCTTCTCCTCTTCCTCCTCCATCAGGTGCATTATCTGCTTCTGCCGCTTTCTCCCTTCCACCTTCACAGGCACCCTCCTCCACTCCGCCTCTGCCCTTGAGCGGTTCCTGCTCCTCTGCCCACAGCAGCAGTCAGGTGTCCGTGAAGGAAATGTTTGAGCGGAAGAAGCCAATTTCGGCCAGTCACCCCCTTGCCCGGCGTCTGACAGCTGGCGTGGCGGAACTGTTAGCTCGGCAGCTGTTACCATACCGGCTGGTGGACTCTGAGGCCTTCCGTAAATTTGTGGCCATCGGAACACCGCAGTGGAAGATGCCAGGCCGCACTTATTTTTCGAGAAAGGCCATACCCCAACTGCACCGTGAAGTTGAGGCAAGTGGTGTCATCTCTTGTCTAGCGGCCCTGCCCGTGCCAAGCACGGGCAGGGCCGCTACATTACCTACACAGCCCATTGGGTGAACCTGGTGGTGAACGATGGCAAGCAGGGCGCAGCGGACCAAATTGTGACACCTCCACGGCTTGCAGGGAGGCCTCCTGCCACCTCCTCTCCTCCTGCTACATGCTCTTCGCTGTCCTCCTCCTCCTTGGCTGAGTGGCAGTTCTCCTCTCCAGCTACACAGCCCCAGCTCCGCAGGGCCTATGCTGCATGCCAGGTAAGACGGTGTCACGCCATCTTAGACATGTCTTGTCTCAAAGCGTAGAGTCACACTGGAGCAGCTCTCCTGGCTGCTCTTAAGAAACAGGTGGATCAGTGGCTGACCCCGCACCACCTGGAGATAGGCAACGTGGTGTGCGACAATGGCAGCAATCTGCTTGCCGCTTTGCATATGGGGAAGCAGACACACATACCCTGCATGGCACATGTCATGAATCTAGTGGTTCAAAGATTTGTGGCAAAGTACCCTGGCTTAGCGAATGTCCTGAAGCAGGCCAGGAAGTTCTGTGGGCATTTGAGGCGGTCTTACACAGCCATGGCACGCTTTGCGGAAATTCAGCGCAAAAACAACATGCCGGTGAGACGCCTCATTTGCGATAGCCCGACTCGCTGGAACTCGACCCTGCTCATGTTCTCCCGCCTGCTAGAACAGAAGAAAGCCGTGACCCACTACCTCTACAACTACAGTAGAATGAAACAGTCTGGGAAGATGGGGATGTTCTGGCCCGACAACTGGACACTGATGGAAAATGCATGCAGGCTCATGCGGCCGTTTGAGGAGAAGACCAACCTGGTGAGCCGCAGTGAGGGCACCATCAGCGACTTAATTCCCTACGCTTACTTCTTGGAGCGTGCTGTGCGTAGAGTGGCGGATGAAGCTGTGAATGAGCGTGACCAGGAACCGTTACGGCAGGAACAGGCATGGGACCAATTTTCATCAGACCCAGCTGTTTCCTCAACACCTGCGGCAGCACAGAGGGGGGAGGAGGAGGAAGAAGAGAAGTCGTGTGCAGAAGACGAGTCAGACTCAGAGGATGATGAGCAAGGTGTTTCTTTGGGGGAGGAGGAGGAGGAGGAGGAGGAGGAGGAGGGGACAGCGGCAGGAGAACAACCTCAGCAGGCATCGCAAGGGGCTTGTGCTGCTCAACCTTCCCGTGGTATTGTTCGCGGCTGGGGGGAGGAGGTTGACTTACCTGACGTCACTGAGGAAGAGCAAGAGGAGATGGAGGGTACTGGATCCGACTTTGTGCAGATGTCGTCTTTTATGCTGTCCTGCCTGTTGAGGGACCCCCGTATAAAAAACCTCAAGGGGAATGAGCTGTACTGGGTGGCCACACTACTAGACCCTCGGTACAGGCACAAAGTGGCGGACCTGTTACCAACTCACCGGAAGGTGGAAAGGATGCAGCACATGCAGAACCAGCTGTCAACTATGCTTTACAATGCCTTTAAGGGTGATGTGACGGCACAACGCCAGCAAGGTACCACTGCCACTAATCCTCCTCCCGTGTCCACGCAGTCAAAGACAGGACGCTCCAGCGATCTCATGGTGATGTCAGACATGCGGACGTTCTTTAGTCCAACGCCTCGCCGTAGCCCTTCCGGATCCACCCTCCACCAACGCCTGGAACGGCAGGTAGCCGACTACCTGGCCTTAAGTGTGGATGTAGACACTGCTGTGAACAGCGATGAGGAACCCTTGAACTACTGGGTGCGCAGGCTTGACCTGTGGCCAGAGCTGTCCCAATTTGCCATCCAACTTCTCTCCTGCCCTGCCGCAAGCGTCCTGTCAGAAAGGACCTTCAGCGCAGCTGGAGGCATTGTCACAGAGAAGAGAAGTCGCCTAAGTCACAAAAGTGTTAAGTACCTCACCTTTATCAAAATGAATGAGGCATGGATCCCGGAGGGCTGCTGCCCGCCCCAAGACTAAGTCAGTCCCCGCACACACAGCATCTCTGCCTGCACGCCGTGTGACTGGCTGCCTGGCCTGCCCCAAGAAGACTAAGTCGCTCCCAGTCCCTCCACACAGCATGTCTGCCTGCAGGCCGCTTGACTACCTTTTCCGCCACCACCAACAGGGTCCGGGACTCCAGGCGGATTGCTGAATTTTTTAGGCCGCTGCTAGCAGCGGCCGCTGTAATAATTTTTCTGGTGCGTGTACATGACTGCCTAATTTTTCTGGCTGCACTGCGGGCAGCTGCAACAACAAAAGAAAAGGCATGTACATGCGCCCATTCCCCTTCGTGATCATTACCTTGCCGTGGTGAAGGGGCTTGCGTATCACAATGAAGCAATGACCTGCGCCTAGATGAGTGTCTCGGGGGGCACACCCACGATAATAAGGTCGTTGCCTCATTGTGGTCAGACCAAATTTGATCAGCTGGACAGTCACTGTTCTGTCATTCAGCTACATCAGCCAGGCGACCATATGGGCTGTAAAGCCACCAAAACCTGCACTCTCGCCATGGTGCGCACCAGTCCAGCACGGCCGTCACTACACAAACAGCTGTTTGCAGTGCGTTACACGGTGAGTTTGGTGTGTCAGTGTGAAGCAGTACCTTAATTACACTACCTGATTGATGTATACACATGCAAGATGTTTGAAAGCACTTTAGGCCTGTCATTTAGCATTCAATGTGATTTCTGCCCTTAAAACGCTGCTTTGCGTCAAATCCAGATTTTTCCCCGGGACTTTTGGCATGTATCCCACTCCGCCATGCCCCCCTCCAGGTGTTAGACCCCTTGAAACATCTTTTCCATCACTTTTGTGGCCAGCATAATTATTTTTTTTTTTCAAAGTTCGCATCCCCATTGAAGTCTATTGCGGTTCGCGAACTTTAACGCGAACCGAACCTTCCGCGGAAGTTCGCGAACCAGGTTCGCGAACCTAAAATCGGAGGTTCGGCCCAACTCTAGTGCTTGTACGTCTTTATGTTTTAGTAGCAGTGGTAGAGTCTGAAGAGGGTATAATAGCCTTCCAAAGCTAATCTTTATGAGATGGCATTTTCCCAATAAGGATAGTGGAAGTTGTTTCCATTGTCCTAGTTCTGTAATGACTTTAGTAATGATAGGGGTAAAATTTAAGTGATATAATTTTGTTGTATCCCTGGCTAATTTTATCCCCAGATAGTTTATAAACTCTGTAGTTATTTGTATCCCCAGAGATGTCACTATCCTTTTAGTTGCTGGGATAAGGGCGGAAAGATCCAAAAACATTATTTCTGATTGTGTTTATGCGAAGGCCTGAGAATCCCCCAAAATATTCTAAAAGATCAAAGATTTTTATAAGATCTTGTTTGGGGTCTTCTATAAATAACAATATGTCGTCTGCGAATAAAGAGCAGTGAAGAAGTTTATTTCCTAACGTAATACCCTGAAAAATTTGTCCCGTTCTGAGCATTTCTGCCAGCGGTTCGATAGCTAAATCGAATAATAGTGGGGAGAGAGGGCAGCCCTGGCAGAAGAAGCAACTCCCTCCACTATTATTTTGGCCGTTGGGGATTCGTATATGGAGTGGACATATGTCAGGAAATCCCCCTCGAACCCCATTCTGGTCATGACTTGGTCCAGCCAATCCCACATAATTTTATCAAAGGCCTTCTCGGCGTCTAAGGACAAAATGGCCCCCCGGCGCCGAGAGGGTTCACCCAGTCTTTTATGTTCCAGGATAGTTATAGCCCTTCTAATATTGAAGACAGCTGCTCTGCCTTGTACAAAACCCACTTGAGAGTCTTTGATTAGGTTAGGAAGCAGAATGGCAAGGCGCTGTGACATGATTTTAGATAGCAGTTTAATATCACAAGTTAGAAGAGATATATCGGGCGGTAGGAGCCCGGATCCAATAGGTCTTTGTTTTTTTTTGGGTAGGATTTTGATAAAAGCTTCTCGGCTTGTTAATGGTATTTCTTTTTTTTTTTTAGGATAGTATTATATACTTTACCTAAATAGGGGACGATATCTTTCTTTAGATTTTTAAAAAATTCAAATGAGAACCCATCTGGGCCCGGGGCTTTGCCACTGGGAACCTCCTTAAAGAGAATCTGTATTGTTAAAATCGCACAAAAGTAAACATACCAGTGCGTTAGGGGACATCTCCTATTACCCTCTGTCACAATTAAATGGTTTAAAACAGTTTTAAAAAGTTTGTTTATAAACAAACAAAATGGCCACCAAAACAGGAAGTAGGTTGATGTACAGCATGTCCACACATAGAAAATACATCCATACACAAGCAGGCTGTATACACCCTTCCTTTTTAATCTCAAGAGATCATTTGTGTGCTTCTTTCCCCCTGCAGCTATCTTCCACTGAAGTGTCAGGCTGTTTCTTCCTGCAGAGTGCAGACAGCTCTGCCTGTATGTAATTCTTCAGTATGTGAAAGCCCAGCCAGCTCAGAGGACAATTTATCCAGCTTGTAAAAGATAAGAGAGAAGAGAGAAGCTGCCATAATCTAAATAATACACAGGCAGTGTGCAGAGGGGCCTGCATCACAGAACCACAACACTGAAGAACTTGGCAGCCTTCCAGACACAGCCTGACAAGTCTGACAAGAGAGAGATAAGTTGATTTATTACAGAGATGGTGATAGTAGAACGTGCTGCAGTAAGCCAGAACACATTAGAATAGCTTTTGGAACTTGTAGGATGATAAAAAACAGGGTGTAATTTTTGTTACAGAGTCTCTTTAAGAACCGAGAGTATCTCTACATCAGTGACTGAAGCATTAAGTATATCAACATCGTCCTTCGAAAGACGAGGGAGGTTTAATTTATTAAGAAATATCAAGGCTCCTGGCTTCAGTCCCAGGGGAGATTCATATAGTTTTTGATAGTATTCATGGAATACTCTAGCAATACTGGCTGGGTCAGTAAGAATTTTGTCATTTTTGTCTCTAATATGGGTGATGTGCTGCATTTTACGTTTTCCACGTGCGATGTTCACTAAAAGCTTACCGGCCTTATTGCCAAATTTGAAGAAGGACCAGTCTGTCTGGGCCCTCCAGAACATTGCATATCTATTGTATAGTAGATCTAGGGTTTCCTTGGCATCCAGCCATTTTTTCCTAGCAATTTCAGACATTGTCTTTGTATAATCGTTGTAGGCGTTCCTTGCTGTAATATTTGCCTGTGAATACTCAAATGTTTTTTTTTTCGTCTACTAACGTATGCTAATATTTCACCTCGAATGACTGCTTTACCTGATTCCCAAAACAGTATTGGGTCATTTCAATGCTCAGCATTATTGCGTGCATAGTCGAGCCACCATAACTGCAGCTGATTTAAAAAATCTTCATCATTAGATAAGAATGATGGGAATCTCCATTGTTTAAACCGATTTTGGGTTTTGCCCGGTAAATATACCATTAGAGATATTGGGGCATGATCAGATATAACAATTTCTGCAATATTGACCTTATTAATTGCGCTCATGGTATTAGCCGTGACCAGGAACATGTCAATAAGGGAAAGTGACTTGTGGACAGGTGAGTAAAAAGAGAAATCGCGTTGCAGAGGGTTCAGGAAACGCCATACATCTGTTAGGTTTAGAGAGTCCGCAAATGTAGCAACTCTTATCATCATTTGAATCTTTGGGGGGCATATTTATTGATTTTTTTTCTGTCTTCTGTTGGATTAAGAACAGCGTTCCAATCTCCACCTAGTATGCAAAGAGCAGCTGGATTTACAGTGGACAAAAGAGACGTGACCTCAGCCAGGAAAGGCCCATTGTTATTATTAGGACCGTATAGATTAAAAATGGATAGGAGTGCCCCTCTTATCTCTAAGTCTAGTTGAATCCATCTCCCTTCTTGCATATCTGATTTGTGATGTAGAATTTGGCACTGTAAAGATTTATGGACAAGAATCAATGTCCCTGATTTTCTTCCTTTGGCCGGTGCCCCAATAACTGTTCCCACCCACATTTTTTGCGATGCGATGGAAATTAACTCATTAACCAAATAACAAGAATAAACTATATACAATGTCAGCAAGTAAATGCTTCTCATTTCACTCCCTTTTTTCCCCCTGTGAACTAGAGAAAACAGACCATTGGCAAGAAAAAATATTCCGCCGAGCAAACCGGAGTGATCCCCCTCAGCAGAAACTGCTGGGGGGAGCACCCATAGCCACGTCCGGTGCATTTGCCAACCTCAGTAGTTCTCATCATAACATAATAAATGCGTGACTTGCTCCGGTCCTTGTAGGAGCTATAGCTGAAAAACAAGCAAAATGTCAGTAATAACATTAATTTTTTTTTTTCCTCCACACAATGAAAGACAAAAGTATTGTATTATTTTCGGTATATCTTGAGGTGGATAATCTCAAAGAGACTTTAACCCCAAAGATATAAATGTTTGCCTCAATATTAGCAAAAGATTATTATTGATGTTAATAACCTCCATCACCCCCTTTTTTTTTTCCCTTTTTTCCCCCTTTCCCCCCCCCCCCCCCCCACACACTTTCGCCTCATTCCTTTTTCCCTTTACCCCCCTGTGTTCTCATCGCCCTCAGTATGTTACAGCTACAACATGCTTAGTGTTACCAGGAGATTATATTGTGTCGCATGGAAGTGTGTCATCCCCTGAGTTGTTCTGTTGCAAAGAGTCATCTTGTATCCACGGAGATTTAATTGGTGGGGCTTCGATGAAGTCATCTGCCATGGTAGAAATATGTCCTCTCGCAACTGGTGAGCTTGGTAGTGATTCTGGAGCCTGCAGTTTTTGGACATATTTAAGAGTTTCAGAGGCATCAGTGAATGTTTTAACAGAGGAGTCCGAGTGAAAGATCCTAAGGACTGCTGGATAGACGAGAGCAAAATGGATCTTCTTTCGTATTAAGAGTTGGCATGCTGGGGAAAATTATTTCCGGGCCTTGGAAACTTCTGCTGAAAAGTCCGCAAAAATCAAAACTTTGCCATCGACTTCCAGATCTTTTCGGGAGCGAAAAGCTTGTAAGATTTTATTTCTGTCTGTATAGTCCAAGTACCTCGCGATTACAACTCTTGGTCTGGTGGCGTTTGGTTTTAATGGACCTAAACGATGAGCTCGTTCAACCTTTAGTGGGCCCATAAGACCTAGATTGTCAGGGATGACCTCTGTGCAAAGTTCCAGTAGTGTATCCGGTTTAAACGATTCGGGTATGCCTACGAACTTTAGGTTGTTGCGTCTTGATCTATTTTCTAAATCATCTATGCGGTCCGCTAGGATGAATTGCTCTTTGTCAGATAGATCAGATTGATTCTGTACTTGAACGAGTGTATCTTCCACCTTGCTAATGCGTGTTTCAGCTTGCTGCAAACGATCTGTATGCTCCTTAAGCTGTGTCATGATGGGGGCCATTTGTGCCGCAAGTGCATTAGAAATTATTGCTGATAAGTCATGCTGCAGATGTAATGCAACCTCCGCTGCCAGCTTCTTATAGTTAATAGAAAATGACTTGCCCTGGAAAACGATTGGGGTATCGTCACTTGCTTATTCCATGTCTGAGGCCGGAACGCTTTTAGCTTTAAGGCCATTGTGACCTTTAGGTCGTAGAGGAGATCTTTTGGCGCGCTGGGCCTTGGCAATAAATTTATCCATGTCTGGTGTCTGTAGTAGCTGAACCGGACTGAAGTGGATCTAGTGTTCCGTGATCGATATATATTATATCGTCTTTTGAGGCCTGAGCGCTCAGAGAAGCCGGAGGCTCACGTAGATGCTGTGGCCAGATTCAGCGCGCGGCTGGCGCGGAAGTCCGCTCTAACTTGAAATGGGTTTATAGTCCGGATTGTTGGGGGCCCTTAAAGGCTTGTATTGATCAGGGATGAGAGCCAGTGGATGGGCGTGAGAGGGGCGAGGGTTAGAGCTCCCGTTCGCTCGTGTCCTGAGGTCCGTGACGCAGAGTACTGTGCGCGGCTTTTCAGGCCTATATGCCAGGAGGAGCCGGGATCTCGCGTAGACTTGGCGGCCGAGTTTGGGGCTTGTGTGGCACGGAGGTCCGCACTTTCGGCAGGCGGCGGGATTTTTCCGGTGCTGGTAAGGATCCTCTGAAGCTTATGCTGGACGGGGATGGAGGATCAGAGATGTGTGGAGAAAAAGTGAGGACCGGAGCTCCCGCTCACACGTCCGTTCACATGGGGCGCCGGAACCGGAAGTCATTACGCTTATTCTAATAAAGCAGGAAAGAAACCAACCAAACCAAGGACCAACAAGCAAGCCAACCCCCCAACTTTTGGCCCACTTTTGGGGGGGGGTCAAAAATTCGGCTTACTTGCGAGTATGTACGGTAACATACGGGACACATCAGGGTCGCCCCCTGTCACCGGTAATTTTTACCTTAATCATGGAGGCAGTAGCGGAAAAATTAAGAAGCACACCAGCTATTAAAGGAACTTCAATAGGTACAGACATTTCTAATAAGCATGTTTGCGGATGACGTCATTCTCTCCCTAGAAGATCCTATCAACTCACTCCAGAAAACTACAAGAATTTTCTGAGGTTTCATTATATAAACTCAATCAATCCAAATCAATCCTAATGGGTTTAAACTTACCAACTTATGTTAAGAATGAGATCAGCTCTAAAGTCCCATTCACATGGTCTGACGGATCAATACAGTATCTGGGAATTCAACTTGCTGCAAACTCCCGCAATCTATTCCAACTTAATGATATCCCTTTACTAACAAAAATCAAAAAAATAATGCTCCAAAATTTCTAAAAACATGCTATCTTGGACAGGTAGAATTGCTGCACTAAAGATGTTCATAATCCCCCAAATCTTATACCTCTTTAGGACAGTACACATACCTGTAAAGAGAAGCTTCTTTCTGGATATCACAAAAATAATAAATAACTTTATATGGCAGGGGAAGAAGCCTAGACTATCTAAACAGTCTTTGACGATCCCCCCCCCCCCAAAAAAAAAGGAGGTATCGGAGCCCCATGTATATGGTCTTACTACCTAGCAGCCAACCTAGAACCTATAAAATTCTGGTGGAATAATACTCAACAAAAAACATGGGTAATAAATTGAATCTAAGATCACTACTAGGCACCCAAGGTAAGTTTTATTAGCCATGACATTAGGCCACAAACCTCCACCCTCAATTTATCCACCTGTCAATGCCATGCTTAAAGCATGGAAACACTATTTGAAGTTCCCCCCAAACAAAACCAACTCAACAGCGCTAAGAGTGCCATTATCTACTTTATCAATGTTCAGCCCAGGATTAAATACCTCTCTGTAGAATGACAATGGAATTAACTGGTTAAGTGAAATACTCCATTAAGGGAAAATGCTGCCATTTGGAAAACTACAAATACTATTTTCTATACTATAGAATAAAGTAAATAGTCTCCTCTTTACCAAGGACCACAGTTTATATAACTGACCACCATATTTTTTTTTTTTTTTTTTACTTTCAAAAGAGTTTTATTGAGAAAAGTATAAATTGCAGTACAAGTTATTCATAAAGCTAAACAGGAATACTTAGACATGTTCATATAGTCTGAGCTAATTATACACCTATTCTGTATGTAAATCGTGCTGCAAATTTGCTCTTAGCTTGAATACAGATTTATACATACTTTTTGATTGCCCATATATTGGGCTCGATTTTACCATAATGGTAGAATGCTCTCTGTGTCCATTAGAGCCAGTCACTAATCTGGTCCATTAGGAAAAAGTGTGAGTCCTCCTGACCTGTTGGTGGTCTAATCTATATTCATTTTAAAAAACTCAGAATTAACATCAACAGAAACATTAAACCTAATACATCCTTCCATTTTTCCTATTGTAAATTCTTGATAATAACTATACTTCCCTACAGGAGATTCAAAATATTGCTTGGACATTTTTAGCATATCTGTCAGCTCCTATTTGATCTCCTTCCTACCCTTGATGTTTGTTAGGAGGTGGATGCCATATTTAGATTGTAACCATGGGTTCCAAATCTCCAGAAATTGTTGTGTGTTTTCCTGCAAGAGATCTGTCAAATACTTGTTTAGACAAATATTGTTAACTTTGTTCAAAAGAGTATCCCAATCAATCCTATCCTTCTTCCAGTTCTTTGCCACCTGTAGTCTTGCAGCTGTTAGAATTTTTTGCAGGAGTTTATTTTATTTCTTTGTGAGTAAAGGCAAGAACATATCTAAGAGTGCGTTTTGGGGTGTTTTATGTAAGGGTTTACCTATTATTTCCGATCCTAGTGCATAAATCTTATCCCACCATTTAGATACTATGTTACATTTCCACCAAATATGGTAGAAGGAACCTGACAAGCCACAATCTCTGAAGCAGGTAGGGGAGGAGGACTTGGAGAATTTGGCAATTCTCTCAGGAGTAAGATATGTTCTAAATAGGATTTTTAAAGAAGCTTCCGTAAGTGATATGTTTCTAGAGCATCTCGAAGTTTTATCCCAAATTTTTTTCCCATTCCTCCCTTGAGATAGTCAGACCCAAGTCCTTCTCCCAATCCAGCTGGTATTTATGTTTGTAGGCGGTCTCGTCTACCTGTAGTAGAGAATACACTACGGATATGGCTTTCCCAAAGAGATTGTGGTTCTTATATGCTCTCTCCAAGGTCGTGTGTCTATGCGTTAAAGGAAATTGTCCCCAATTCTTTATGATATAGGCTCTTAACTGCATGTATCTAAATAATTCATTCCTAGGAATGTCCCAACTTTCAATTAGATCTTGCCATGAAAGAATATGTCCCCCTGATATCATATCTGAAGGTCTGTTGAACACATTGTTTATCCACCATACATAGTTTCTCTCCATTTCCCCCGGCTTAAAGGAGGGGTTATGGTAGAAGGGAGATAAAATAGAGGGTTGGTTGATTAATTTGAATTTGTATTTTAATTGGTTCCAGAGTTTAAATGCTTCCTGGGTGACAAGAGACCCGTTATTGATTATATCTTTTGGGATGCTTGTCCACCATACCATATCTTGAATTTTATAAGGGTGTAGGAGGGCATTTTCCAGTACTCTCCATTTTGCGTCATATTCTCTAAATGAAGCTCCAAAAAGCTGAGAGGTCCTTGTGGCCTCTAGATATCTATTGAGATTCGGTACTCCCATCCCTCCCTTTTTTTGTGATACTACATTATCCTGGCCTTGATTCTGGGCTTTTTATAGAGCCATATAAATCTTAAACATTCCTTCTGTAGGGCTTTAATTTGTGCTTTGGGAATTAAAGTTGGGATTGATCTAAATAGGTATAATAATTTGGGTAATACTAGCATTTTTACCGTGTTTATTCTTCCTATCCAGGATATTTTTAATTTATCCCATCTGATTAGGTCTGACTTTATCTGATTTATTAATGGTAAGTGGTTATGTTTATATAAGGAATCTATGGAGTTAGTGATCTAAATTCCCAGGTATTTTAAAGTATATTTTTTTCCATATAAAAGGGAAATTTTCCTTCAATCTTTCTTCCTCTATAGAGGGAAACAATATTGGAAGAGCTTCTGTCTTGTCTTGGTTACTTTTTAATCCTGAGTCTGTTGCAAAATTACCCAGAGTTTTAAGAACATTCGGTACTGAGATGAAGGGGTCTTCCAAAGTCAGCAACAGATCGTCTGCAAAAGCAGAACACTTGAATTCCAAACCTTTAATTGTCGGGCCTTTAACTGAAGTATTAGATCTTATTGATTCCAGAAGGGGTTCAAAAGCCAAAGCGAAAAGGGCTGGTGATAGAGGACACCCCTGTCTTGTTCCCCTTTTTATCTGGAAATTTTCGGATTCAAATCCCGCTGCTAAAATGGAGGCAGAGGGATTTGAGTATAGGTTCCTTAGTGTGTTGACAAAATCTCCATGGAATCCAAATATATGCAATGTTGCATACAGGTATGACCAATTCAAGGAGTTGAAAGCTTTTTCGATATCCACTGCTAACAATAGTAGTGGTTTTTTGTAGTGCTGAGCCCTCCATATTAAGTTACACATTTTTCTAATATTATCTGGCCCTTGGCGGTTTCTAATAAAACCTACTTGGTCTGAGTTTATTATTTGGGGCAGGAATTTGTTGATTCTATCAGCTAATATTTTTGTTAAAATCTTATGGTCGACATTTATCAATGATATGGGCCTGTAGTTTTTGCATATATTTACATCCCTGTTTTCTTTTGCCAACACTACTATTGTAGCCTTGTTAGATTCCAATTGTATTTTATTACCCTCTCTAATAGATTCAAAATATTGGACTAAATGTGGGGTAAGAATATTTCTGAAGGATGTATAATAGGAGGAGGGAAGGCCGTCCGGGCCCGGGGCCTTGGAGTGTTTCAGATTTTTTATCGTCCTATTGACTTCATCTTCTGTTATGGGGGCATTCATACTATTATTTTGGTTCTGGGAAATTTGTGGGAGATGTATGTTGTTTAAAAAATATGTGATGTTCTCTTCTGTAGACGATCCGTTGTTGCTGTATAGCTTTTCATAGAATACTTTAAACATGTTCGTGATCTTTTTGGGGTTGTGTGTGAGCCCACCATTAGGGAGTTTCAGGAGGTGAAATCTTTGTGCTCTCTGTTTGTTTGCTAGTTTGTTTGCCAAGGTAGCACTAGCTTTTTTAGCAAAGTAGTAGTGCTTTTGTCCCAGCCATCTGAATGTACGTGCCACTTTTTCCGTTAGCATAGCATCTATTTGTTCCTTAATCTGACTTATCTGTCTCAGAATATTCTTAGTCATATTTTGGGCGTGATCAGTGTATAGTCTGTGTAGGGTTCGTTCTAGGTTTTCCCTAGTTCTGTTTTTATCTTTTTTGATTTGAGCATTAAGGGATATTATATGTCCTCTTATACATGTTTTATGTGCCTCCCATCTGGTACTCGTAGAGGTTATCTCCTTTTTTTATTTAAAGAAAAGTATTCTTTGATGTGGTGTTCTAAAATTTCCACATTGTTGAGGTGGGTTAGTATATGAGGAGGTAATCTCCATCTTAGCTTGTTGTGAGTAGTGTTGCGGAGAGATGAGAATGTGGTGGATACCATGGAGTGATCTGATAGAGGGGAGTGGCAAATCTTGGAATTTACCATCCCTGTTATGAGAGCTCTTGAGGCAAATATATAATCAATTCTTGAAGAACTTAGATGGGGATGGGAAAAGAAGGTAAAATCTATTTCATTGGGGTGAGCTTCTCTCCACGTATCCACCAAGTTCAGCTCTCTCCACAAACTGAAGAAGGATTTACGTGGTGCGGGTCTGGTCTTTTGTCCCCCTCTATTACTACAGTCCTTTTGTAGGTAACTAGCAGTGTTCATATCACCTGCTACTATTATATTATTAGCTTTAAATTTCCTGATCCGTTCTAGTATCTCCGCATAAAACGCCCCATTTTTGGTGGAGGGAGCGTAGAGGGAAACAAGCAGGATCTCTTTGCCATTTGACATTAAATATAAGTTACCACCTCAACACTATCAGCCACAGTGCCCAAAATGCCTGGCTCCCTCGACCAGTCTCTACCACTGCATTTGGGACTGCCATGTTATTAAAACATACTGGAAAGAAGTTCAAGCTTTCATCAAACAACTTTGCAGGAAAGAACTTCCGATTACTCCTTCTCTATACCTATTCAATGCTGTAGTCCCCACGGACAACCCTGGAGAATATAATCCTAACAACTCTCCTTCACCTATTTGTCATCTCATTATAGCTGCAGCCAGAAGTGTCATTTATAATAAATGGATATACCCATCCGCACCAACTACTTGGGATCTGCAACAATAATTGCTTCACCTATTAAATCTAGATAGAACTGACACCCTGATGCATAAAGGTCAAAAAACAAATTCCTTTTTCAAAAAATGGAAACATTTTATCAGCTTTCACTTTACTGATCCAGAAATACAAGACTTGATGAAACCGTTTCAATACACTGAATGGTATGCTACCATGGACCTTTAGACAAATTTTGCCCGCTACGCATTGCATATAGTCAACCCGGACACCTCTAAATTACAATTTTTTTTTTCAAAATAATGCAGGCAGTGAGGCAGCTATTTTTGAGCTTAATAGCTGGTGGCGCATGGGCAGCAGCACCTTGTAATGTGTTCCCTGGCAGTGGAAACATACAGCCAACAGGAGGAAATACAGAAGCAGGCAGCGTGAGGAGGATGAGTGTGTGGCAGACTGGCATTTGGCAGCAGGCAGGAGGGCAGGCAGCAAGACATAATAGGCCCTGACAGGCCTGTCCTATATATACTAAACGCGCTCACAGCACCACCCCAGTCACTCAGTCAATCTGGACCATAGCTGGAGTCAGCTGACTGAATGATCAGCTGACTCCCCTTCTAGATGCATAAAGGTCCTGTCGCTCGGCTCGTGCGCGCGTAGCCCTAAGTCTATGAGCGATAGAAGGACCAGGCAAAGCATCAGCATGTAACTGCGTGGCAGAGGCCGCTGGCTGATACGCGGAGATAGCAGCCATGCCGCTTGTCTCTGCGGCGGTATCAGGCTTTATACTTACAGCATAGGTGTTATTTAGTATATATGAGATTCCAGTGTACACATTATATACAGTCACAATCAGATCTGTATATCTCACTTTAAAAAATACGGGGACTGCTTTATTGAAGCAGCACAAATAACTATTTTGATTGATTTCATTTTTGTCGACTAAGCAGAGCTTTGCTGTATATAAATGTATTTATGATTTATCTGAGAAATAGTTATACCTCAAAAATGGGCAAGCACCAGTGCAACAAGGTCAAATGGCTATTGCTGCTTCCAGCCCTGCAGACATTAGGTGAGGTTTGGTATTTATTTGTTTGACTCACACTTGTTTTTTTTTGTTTTCTTTTAGTAATGTGTACTTCCTTCCTATGACGTTGTTGACTACCTTTATTGGATTGCCGTCTGATTGTGACTCCGGATTCGGTGGGATCTGAATGCATCCTATCAATTATCTATTTATTGTGTTGTAGAATTGTCTTTTGACCACTAGATGGCTCCCTCTGCCTGTACTCATTTGTCTGCATAGCATCCATTTCTGAATGATATTCATTTTTAATGTCTATTCATTTTTTTTTTGCATATTCATGTATCTATTTCATATATAATTGTATTTGGTGTCATGCTCTGGCACTCCTGTTAAGATTTCCCATTGCTAGATATTTTCAGTTTTTCTTCTGATCCTCTCCTCCCTCATGCATTTGTGCTAGCGCAATTGCGCTTTACATAGTTGTATTAGGTTACTATGATGACGCCCCAACCTGAATTGTGACATTCTTTAGGGGACGGAGCACTGTGCTCCAAGTGAGTGTGGCGCCCTTCTTCTGTGAACGTGGCCACGCACACCAGCTGATTCATTCAGTGTGTGATACCCGGACATCTCTGGTTTTGTTTTTATTCTTCTTGTGTAATTTAATATGATAATAAAGCTCATTTGAATATTTTTGCTAATACTTTGTGTAGTGCGGTCTTTGTGAGGATCTAGCTTTGGTTTTTTTGGACCTTATCTGAGAAATAGTACATTGTATCATATTTTCTATTTTAATTAGTTTAAATTCAATAGGAGTCAGAGCAATTTTTGGGTACCTGGAGGCGAAAAAAAAAATTACTCTGACTCCACATCCCTGGAAGAAACACTGATTTCGCGGCGGTGTTGCAGTGATTCAACTTAGGCTATAATGCTATGATTTCACTAAAAACTGGTAAAAAATGAGATTTCAGTCTCTAAGGTGGCATCTGCTTTTGGGGGGGAAAAAAAGCTCCTGGCCAGGAAGCTGACACTTTACCCTGACATTGTCAAATGTCAATGTGAATGCCCGGTATGTTGTCCTATAAGATTCACTGGAGCCCCATATCAACCATTTTCCAGCATGTCTGCCTGCTACCTGGCAGAAAGACCTCTACTTTTTTTCTATATCTGATATTGAAAAGAACAGGGCCATTTTCTGCAAGGGGGCAGATCTATGCACCAGAACCCAGCTGATGCATGGTTCCAGTGAATCTTGTTGCAATGTGTTGAGACACTAACTTTTAGGCATTCGCATAACTTTTTTTGTTTTATGTACACCAGAGATGCATTTTAACTTAAAGAGAACCTGTATGGACTTCCGGTTCCGGCGCCTAGATGAGCGGACGGTAATCCTCTAGCTCCGCTAGGACGGCCAAGATATCCGACTGCCAGCTCAACTAAAGCACCTACCGCTGACTGAGAAAGTGCAAGGGAGAAGCCGCTACACCTCCGCTACCCATTCACAGTAGCATGGACCGGTATTTGACTCACTCAGAGTCAAAAAGGGGAGAAGAGATCGGGCACATAAAACTAAGATGGCCGTGGCCTCCCATAGCCAGGATGACACAGAGGGCTCTCTGCGCTCCTGGAAATCAAACGAACAGCACGCACAGGACTGGGGTCCAGAGGGAGAAGACCATGCTGATACCCACAGTGAGTGTAATGCCTCCACAGATCCTATAGACCTAAATAAACTGGCCACAGCAGTAGTCAAAAAGCTAACACCACAATTACAGGCCATGATACAGGCTGCCATGACGCAGTCCTTAAAACAAATACAAAAAGAGGTGCAGGCTCACACCCGCCGCATAAAGCAGGCTGAGAAGAGAATCTCCAATGTAGAAGATGAACATACCCAATGCAAACTGAAAGAGGGGAGACTGGAAATGGAGAATTCCACCATGTATAACAAACTCCAGGATCTGGAAAACAGATCCCGCAGTAGCAATGTCACAGTGGTAGGCCTTCCTGAATCTCATGCTGCTTCCACTTTACACCATTTCAGCTCCACAGTTCTACCCCAACTTCTGGGTCTTCCATCACCCATCAAAGTGGAACGCGCTCACAGGGTGGGCCCCCCGCAACCCGCGGACTCAAACATGCCCCCACGAGTAATAATGATCAAATACCTAGAATATTTTGAAAAAGAACAAATAATCAGAGCTTTTCACCAGATAAAGAAGCCATTGGAGTACCAAGGTTCTAATCTTAAACTTTTTAATGACTACTCATTGGAAGTCTCGCGCCAACGGCAAACTTTTAACAAAGCCTGCTCCACCTGCGTCACAAAAAAATGGAAGTTTACGCTAGCATACCCTGCAACCCTCCAGCTCACAGATTCAAAGGGGAAACAGCATTCATTTAGAGATGCCAAAGATGCAGAACGTTTCCTCTCACAACACGCTGCAGAAGATTCCACAGAGGGAGCTGAAGAAGAAGAAGCAGAAGAAACAACCTGATTCATCTTATTAGAGTTATTGGTAGGTGCTACACACTTTTATAAAAAGCAAACTAACCTATATTTAGGCCCTAAGCAGTCGAGAGGAAAGGCTTGGCCCACTTAGCGTGTGCTTTATGTTCTCTGAACAAAGTCAGGGAAGAAGCGAGGTCGCATAGCTAAGTAAACTATGCTGGTGTTCAATGTTCTGTGTTTAATATGTTTGGCATCTATATGCCTATATTTTTCTTTTAATTACACTGTATGCTCTGTTGGGTGTGTGATTCCTAGGGGGGGGGGGGGGGTGGGAGGGTTTTACAATTAGGTTTGCTCTGTCGGTCTGCTTTTTCTTTCTTACAAACAGTTGTTGTGATGAAAATATCTCTCACTTTGACCCACCATAATATCACATCATGACCATCCGGATTTTATCTTGGAACATTAAAGGGCTACACAGACACTTAAACTGAAGGCTGATATAGTACTCCTACAGGAGAAACATTTAAAACGCATTACAGGCAAAGTATCTAAAAAAATGGTGGGTTGGTGCAGTATATTGCTCGCCTGCACAGAATAAAAAAGCGGGAGTCATCACATTAGTACACAAAAGAATTGCTTCAAGAATAGTACAATCCAGTCATGATGGGGAAGGACGCTGGGTCAGAGTGAGACTAAAACAGGCCTTTGATACACTGGATATCATTAATCTCTATGCCCCAAATGATGACAACTTGAAATTCTTGCAGTCACTAAGCAATCTCATAATCACCTCTGCCGATGACAAGTGCATAGTGGGAGGGGATTACAACTCCATTCTAGATTTAGCTGAAGATCGAACAAAAAAGGTAAAAATCTTAGTGCCCTATACAAAAAGAAAATCGCCCAAACCCAATCATTTAGAGATAACCTGCACTTGCAAGATGTCTGGAGAATACTCCATCCATGTGAACATCAGTATACTTTTTATTCCCCACCCCATGATATTTGGACAAGAATCGATTTTTTTCTTAGCCTCATCTGCCCTTCTTAGCAGAATCACGATGGCAGACATCTGTGATATGGTTATTACAGACCACACACCAATCCTCGTAAATATCCTTGAAACAAATCCAAGAGGCAATGATATACTATGGCGCTTCCCTACTCAGCTATACGATGATGAATTTAAATCATTAATGCAGCAATGGTGGATGGAGTACTCTTCGGACAACAAGTCACATCTCAGTCAATGCTTCCTGTTCTGGGAGACATCTAAACCTGTCATGAGGGGAGACTCATTTCTTACCTATCTGGAAAGAAAAAGCAAGCACAACAACAATACATGGAAAGTGCCACTAAATTAAGACTAATCAAAACTAAATTTCAAGCACACTCATCAGAAAATAATTGTAAAGAATGGCAAATAGCCAAAGCAGAACTAGAAAATGTGCTTAGACAGAAAGAGACTAAACCATACCTACTGCAAATTAAAATTTCATAAGTTTGTTAATAAAATTGGGAAAATGCTTAGCGGCCTGGTTAGGGGCTCCAGACAAATAATAGACATACCCACCCTTAAAGACAAGGAGGGTCATCTGATACATGATCCAAAACAGATAAATATTTTTCATAAGTTCTATTCTCAACTATACCAAGACACCTCTAATCCCCTAGATCCTCACAAACTGCGGTCACTGTTGACTGAGGAAGCCCTCCCAAAACTTACAGAAGCAGACCTGGCCCTCTTTAATTCTGAGATAACTCCTGAAGAAATTACCTATTCCATAAAACAGTTTTCAAATGGTAAGGCCACAGGCCCAGACGGCCTTAGTGCCGAATATTATAAAATACTTTGCTCAGAACTTACCCCACATCTGCAAAAACTTTTTAATACCATCTTACAAACAGGCAACCTTCCAGATACAGCAAATAATGCACATATCAAAGTGTTACCCAAAGCAGGCAAAGACTCGCTACTACCTGAGTCATACAGACCTATATCCCTGTTAAATCAGGATCTTAAATTATTTACTAAAATCATGGCTGACCGGTTAGCCACAATACTACCCACCATAATAGGTCCCCACCAAACAGGTTTTATTAAAAATAGATCAGCAGTGGCAAACATCAGAAAAGTTCTTTTGACCCTGGATTATGCCAAATTATATCACATAACAGCCAAGAACTATGCATTATTATTACAAGACGCCGAGAAGGCATTCGATAATGTAAGCTGGAAATGGATACAGGCGGTCCTCTGTCAAATGAATTTTTCAGGGGCATTTATGCTCTTATTAAAAGCCCTACAAACAGCTCCTACAGCACAAGTTTTCACACAAGGCTTCCTATCTCCCCGTATGGCCCTGTCAAAGGGTACCAGACAAGGGTGCCCTCTGTCCCCCTTACTATTTGATCTTGCAGTGGAGCCCCTGGCCAGGCTAATCCCTCTCAGAATAAAGGGAAAACCTATAGGCTCAGAAAATTTGGTGCACACCATGTTTGCTGACGATGTGCTGCTATTTTTATCTCACCCCTAATCTCAACTTCCCTCAGTATTTAAACTATTGGGGGAAATAGGAGAACTTAGCGGGTTTAAAATCAACAAAAATAAGAGTGAACTTTTATGGCTATCTCCACTAACAAATCCACTTACCTCCCCAGGAGGTATTGGAAATAAGATAAGTACCAAAGTCAGATACCTGGGCACCAATATATCTAGAGATCCCTCACTTACTTACTCCCTCAATTATGGACCCCTATTCCAATCCCTCAAACAACAATTGGGCCATTGGGAATCTCTCCCCTTAATCATGGGCAGGGCAGCATTATTAAAATCTGTCACATTTGGCAGACTATTATATCCACTTCAAATGATCCCACTACTGATCAGACACAAAGACATTAAAGAAATAGAGAAAGCCATGACTACATTTATCTGGGCAGGCAGAAAACCACGGATAGCCCTGGCAAAACTGAAACTCCCCAAGGAATGGGCAGGGATAGGCATTCCTAGCATAAGAAATTATAATCTGACATGCCAGAGACTGGCTATGCAACACACAGACATTTTCCAACACAACACTAGAATCGGCCTTTACTGCACCCTGGTCTCTTTCAGCAATTCTCCATACCAAATATTCCTCTCTACCTCAAAAAATAAAACAAAGCAAAGTTATAATAGATACATGGGTGGCATGGAAGGAAATCCGAAAAAAATATAACTTACCCATGCACATATCAAAATACATGCCGCTCTGGGGTCACCCTGGATTTCCTGCTAGCATCTCACATGCAGGTTTCGGAGTATAGGAAGATGCAGGCCTTACTAAGTTAGGTCAGCTTTTTGATCTGAAATCAGCCAAATGGAAATATTTTCAAAAGCTCAGACAAGAATACAACTTACCGAGACAGCACTTTCTGTATTTTGCGCAGGTGAAATCATAGGTCTCAAAAACTAAGAGATTTATCCCAGGAGCAAACTATCAACTCCTTCGACCAATTTCTAAAACCTGGAATCATCAAGCTCCCTCTGTCGGACATTCAACGGCAACTTAGCAGCCAAAGACTAGAACCTCTAGCACAAAGCAACATTAAAACATGGACTAAAGTTTGAGGACCAAGACATACCTAAGCATATAATTTCTGGAAACGCTATTTTCAGACAAATAGTAAAAAACAAAACCTGGAGAGAATCTCATCTAAAGCTCATTCATAAAGCCAAATATGCCTTTGACATTAAATATAAGTTACCACCTCAACACTATCAGCCACAGTGCCCAAAATGCCTGGCTCCCTCGGCCAATCTCTACCACTGCATTTGGGACTGCCATGTTATTAAAACATACTGGAAAGAAGTTCAAGCTTTCATCAAACAACTTTGCAGGAACAACTTTATCAGCTTTCACTTTACTGATCCAGAAATACAAGACTTGATGAAACCGTTTCAATACACTGAATGGTATGTATGAAATATTATATTTTGATAAAGTTTAATTGACAAGGATCCTGTTGATTAGACTTGTCTGAGGTTGTTAAATTAGTGGAAGTAATCTCCCATTTGGAAATATTGGAAGGTGAGCTAGGGATTTATGGAGATGCGGTTTTGCTTCTATTATAGTACAAAAGTCTTTGACCACCATTCCTCTGTCTTAAAAGCTACTTGGAAGAGAAGTGCTTGCCACCCTGCCCCCATAGTAACATGAGATATCTTCTCCCCCACAAGATAGCCAAGCCATCTGGCTTCTATTATGGAGAGTTGGGGGGAGGGAAATTCCTTTAGCCAAGACTGGACAAAGCAGCTTGTAAAATGCTCTTTTGAACAACTGTATTAAAGGTATATAGGAATTCTAATAGGACTGTATTTGAAAGAGTACTATAACATTTTTAGGTTAGTGTAATGTATGTGAATATATATATATGTACATTAATGAGTAGACAGATTTTAATATTAATAAGTAAATTTGTTTAGTATATGAGTTTAAGTATGTTAGCAGATAGGAGTTAGTATCATTTGAATCAACCAATCAGAAGGCAGCTGGGAGCCTGAGACGTCAGAAGCTCAGTTGTTATTTAAATAAAGGAGGAGGGAAGTTGAGTCACACATGCTGGATATTCACAGAAGGACTAAAAACTCAAGCACATATTTAAGTCCTGTTACTCACAGACATTTCAAGACAAAAACTTTAATTCTTATTTTATTTAAGATCCTTAATAACTTTATTTTACTTAGAAAATGTGTACTATGGACTTTATATTTTTATAATCTGAAACAATAAACCTCACTAAAAGATTACTTTTGCTCAACGCCTATTAATCTGAAGAACAAAGACATTCGCTGAAAATATTCATAAAAGCTTCTAATTTATAACAATTGGCGAGCCAGAAACGGATTGGAAAAACAATATTTTCACTTTCATCACGGGGGAAGGTTGATATTTTGAAGAATTTTTATTCATTTTTGAACTTTGATTTTGGCGGGAAAAAATCTTCCTATCTCTGAAAGTGTTGGAGGTTTTCCAAGAGAATCTATTGAAGCTTAAAGTAACGGTCGCAAAGGAGTGTCGTTTTCCAGAGGCGGTTGAGAAATCCACCGACTAGAGTCTGATAAGTATGGATTTTATTAATTTTTCCGCAGAGAAGAGTGATTTGATGTTTAAGGATTTAGGGAAATTTACTAAAGATTCTGAGTTGTGGATTTCTATGTATAGCCAGTGCATGGCTGCTAATGAAGAAATAGATTCTTCTAGATTTACTTTGTGTAAGATTAAAAAGAAGACGAAAAATGTAATGAAGTTAGGACAGATGTTTAATTCTTTGATTATTGGTGAGGCAAATGAGTCACAAGTTACCATAGACGTGCAATCTGCATCTCAGATTTGTATGGTTCAGCAGGAGTCAGAGGGTTGTCCAAAGTGTGACATTTTAGCAGCATACTTAGAAGAATTGGAGAAGCAATTAGAATTTAGAACACAACAAATGCTAGAAATGCAGAATTTTTTTTTTTATTTCTGTGGTAACGAAATCTGGGACAGATACAGGCATTTCTCCATTAAGGGCTCCGCCTAGTGGTTGTCCTAGTAAACAGCATGTATTTCCAGATCCACTGACATGTGTTGAGGGTGACAGCAGCGCGAATGCTGAGGATAAGGAAGAGGAAGAAGAAGAGCTTACTCCCAGGGAACTAATTAAAAAAGAAATGCTAGATAGAGCTAGAAAATTAAAATTAAAAATACATGATCAGTTGATGAAGATATTTAAGATGCTTCCACCTTTTAATAAAAGTTTGGATGCCGTTGAATTGATTACAATATTTGAAGATTTCACGGACAGGTTCAATTTGTCTCAATTACAGAAAAACACTGTGTTCTGTTTGTGGTTACCTAGTCACATGAGTAAACGTTTAGAACCAAGTGTTATTTTATCAGCTGGAGGTGACGAAAGACACCACACTGAGGACGATAGACTAAGACAGTTATTAAAGTTCATGACAGATGATGAAGTTCCAAATTTGGATTTGTTAGAGTCATTAAAGGCTACTCTTGAAACTGATCCTTTTGAGTTCAAACAGAAATTCTTAAAGATATATAACATGTTTACAGTAGAGGATGAGTCAGATTCGGCTTTAAAAAAAGCTTTTGTTAAGAAATTTCAGTATTTGGATCCTATCTCAGCTACTATCGCTGTAGAAAAAGAGAATCTGAATCAAATAGCTGCGTTCATTGACAAAATTCGCAGGCAGATCAGAACTAAGAATATCAAAGCTAAAATTTCTGCTAATAAAAATGTTGAAATGCAGGGAGGAGACTTGGGTAAGGTCTCTTTTACAAAACCAGCTGATGCTGCCCCCTGCAGGAATGAGAAGGAGAAGCAGGCATACAAGAGATCTCCAATGGTTTGTTATTATTGCAATAAGCCTGGACACACTAAATGGAAAGGTTATAGGTTTTTGAATGATGTGCAAATGAGGAAGAATTTCGGCAAAGAAAATGGATTGGTCAATTTTCAATCCAAACCTTCTGCACCAGCTGCAGAGGTAGAAGTTCATGCATCTTCACCATATGCACCTCTGATCAAACAGTTACATGAAATCAAGATCAGCTATGATGGTAATGATGATAATGACAGGTTTTCGTCAGTGGGGCTGTTACAAACTCCATGACTAGCAGAGGTTAAACCAATCAGGAACTTGGAATTTGTAGGACCTTTGTTTTTAGACAATTGCGGAAGGCCATTTGTAAAAGCTATTTTACAGGGAGAGGAGTTTTTATTTTTGTTAGACACAGGCGAGGCGCTCAGATCAGTGTCACAACAAAAGATTTGCCATTACAGCCTGGGGCAAATACATGCGCAGTTGTGGGCTTTGACGGGAAGACAGGAAACAGAGCTACTTTGTGCAAAAATGTGTCTTTTGAAATTCCAGGTTATTTGCAGACTGAAATTGATATTTGGCATTACAAAGGGGCGGAGTCGATAATTGGTTCAAATGAAATGAGGAAAAGAGGCTGGGTTTTGGACCTGGGCAATGCAGTAATTTGGAAAGATTCTATCAATCGTAAACCAGTGTTGATAGATCCTAACGATTTCCATGAAGTGGGAAGCATTTGCATGACAGAAGTCAAAAACACCTGTCATAAATGGCCTGAGGTTGATGACAATCCAAGTTTGACAGCTATCATACAAAGGTATCCTCAGTTATGGGCTCAGTTTCGAAGTGAAGTGGGGACTATGAAAGATGTTGTAGTCAACATTGAGGGCAAAGACCCTCCCCCTCAAAAACAGTACAAATTGCCGCCAGATGCGATTGAACCGATCGGAAAACTAAGATTTATTAGATCAAGGCGTTATAAGAAAGGCAAATTCTGTATGTAATGCGCCGATTTGGAGTATTATCAAACGCGATCAAACGTATCGATTTTTGCTGGTCTTACATATGATTAATAAATATACTCCAAACATTACGACAATAGTTTCCAGTACGCCAGATGTCATGTCAAAATTGTCAGCTAATGCCAAATATTTTTCAAGTCTGGGCATAGCCAACGGAAACTTCTCTATTAAATTGGCAAGAAGTTGTCAATACAAATTCGCTTTTACCTACAACAATGAACAATTTATATTTACACGTTTGCCTCAAGGTTTTCATTCTTCAAGTTCAATTTTCTGTCAAGCTATGACAAAGGTTTTATCAAAATTCTCGAGGCCAGATTGTATTATATCGTACATCGATGATATTTTACTTTTCAGTGAAACAGAGAGTGAGCATTTGCAATTGCTAGATGAATTGTTCATGATTTTGTCAGAAGCAGGTCTGAAATTAAATACCAGCAAGGTAAAACTTTTGAAAACTGAAGTGGAATTCTTGGGAGTGAAAATAGCCCATGGTGTAAGACAGCCATTGCAAGAAAGGGTTAAAGCTGTCATGTCACTTCCCATTCCAACCAATCACAAAGCACGGAGACAATTCCTTGGTCTTGTAAATTACTCGCCAGAATTCATAGAAGGATTTGCTGAAAAAGCAGCGGTCTTGTATGAGTTGTTGCATGGAGAAAGTAAAGATTGTTTTGGCCCATGGGAAGATCGACATATGCAGGCATTTGAAAATTTGAAAAAGGCTTTGCAAAATGCACCAGCACTAGCAACAATTGATAAGTCACCAGAAGCTAGTTTTGCTATTCAAGTGCATGTTTCTGATGTGTCCATTTCAGTGGTTCTTTTGCAAAAACAAATTGGAAATTGGAGAATATTGGGATAGTTCTCTAGATTGTTGACACCGGTGGAAAAAGGATTTGATGTTTGTGTCAGACATCTGCTGGGAGTTTATTATGCAGTGAAAGCAACTGAACATATTGTGGGATTTATCATTTTGCAGACTCCCCATTCTACTTTGAAACTTTTGCTAGAGAGGAATTTGCCAGGCGTGACTAACCAAAGATTCAATCAGTGGTTATTAGCTTTGTCGACAAAACTAATCCAGGTAGATCACAATGCTAAGTACATTCTTCCTCAACTTATGGATTATCAAGGGCAAGAACATGTATGTCCTTGTGAGGGTTCAGAAACTTTTCCTTCTTTCTTCCGGCGGGAGGAGCAAAGGTCTGATGAACCAGTGTTTGTAGATGGTTCTAGACATCAAGTTGATGGGAAGTATTGTACAGGCTATGCGATCTGGTATCCTAAGAGAGGTTATGCGATACAGCATAAATTACCTGGTCATTACTCAGCACAAAGAGCAGAATTGCAAGCTGTCAAAACAGTGCTGGAATTGGATGAAAAGGAGAATAAGAATCCTTTAGGTGATTTACACTGATTGTTCTTGGTTGACACGTTCATTGCTAGAATATTTGCCAATTTGGAAGAGAAGAGGTTTTGTAGATTCATCTAACAAGGCTCTTGTGTATAAAGATATGTTACAATCGATTATTGAAATTGCAGAAAGAAATCCTTTAGCTTATGCGATTATAAAGGTTCCCGCTCACAGAAAAGATGATAGAGTTGTCTGAAGGTAATAATTTGGCAGATATGTTGGCCAAAGATGCAGCGATGAGAGGTGTAGAGATAGAACAGGAAAAGTCTAAATTGATTGTCGCAGCTGCCAGAAAAGATGATGATGTCACAAAGGTATCTTTTGCAGAAGAGCAGGCTAAAGATCCTTCTTTAGTAGCTCAAATGACAGATCCTAAATCTCCTTTTGTTTGCAAAGATCAAATGTTTTACGAACTGAGAGGAATTCTGTATCCAGTAATTCCTAAACATTTGCAAGTGGAATTTGTTAAATTCAATCATAATAGTTTAGGACATTTGGGCCAGGAAAAGTTGTTAGAAGTTTTGAAGGTGAAGTTCTATTGGGAAAAAATGGAAGAAACAGTGCAGAATGTAGTTCAATCATGTTTGATTTGTGCACAGACAAATACCAGGCCAAAAGGACAGAAACCACCTTTGCAGAGAACTCCACCCGCAGATGTTCCTTGGTCTACATTGCAAATTGATTTTATAGGTCCATTACCTATGGGTAAACAAGGCTTGAGATATGCATTGGTGGTGGTTGATGTTTTTTTCAAAATGGGTAGAAGTTATTCCCTTGAGAAAAGATGATGCATTGAGTACTGCTAGGGCTCTAGTCAGTCATGTGTTTGCAACATGGGGAATTCCACAAAATTTATCCAGTGATAGAGGAACATTTTACAGGAAAAGTAATGCAAGCAATGTGTAACGTTTTGGGAATTCAGCAACAATTTCATGTGCCTTATCACTAGTGTTCGGCGAACAGTGTTCGCCACTGTTCGGGTTCTGCAGAACATCACCCTGTTCGGGTGATGTTCGGGTTCGGCCGAACACCTGATGGTGTTCGGCCAAACTGTTCGGCCATACGGCCGAACTAAGAGCGCATGGCCGAACGTTACCCGAACGTTCGGCTAGCGCTGTGATTGGCCGAACGGGTCACGTGTAGTGTTGGGCGAACATCTAGATGTTCGGGTTCGGGCCGAACATGGCCGAACTCCGAACATAATGGAAGTCAATGGGGACCCGAACTTTCGTGCTTTTTAAAGCCTCCTTATGTGCTACATACCCCAAATTTACAGGGTATGTGCACCTTGGGAGTGGGTACAAGAGGAAAAAAAAAATTAGCAAAAAGAGCTTATAGTTTTTGAGAAAATCGATTTTAAAGTTTCAAAGGGAAAACTGTCTTTTAAATGCGGGAAATGTCTGTTTTCTTTGCACAGGTAACATGCTTTTTGTCGGCATGCAGTCATAAATGTAATACATATAAGAGGTTCCAGGAAAAGGGACCGGTAACGCTAACCCAGCAGCAGCACACGTGATGGAATAGGAGGAGGGTGGCGCAGGAGGAGAAGGCCACGCTTTGAGACACAACAACCCAGGCCTTGCATGAGGACAAGAAGCGTGCAGATAGCAATTTGCATTTTGTCGCCATGCAGTCATAAATGTAATACAGATGAGAGGTTCAATAAACAGGGACCGGAAACGCTAACCCATCACAGATGTTCATTGTTCATGTTACATGGTTGGGGTCCGGGAGTGTTGCGTAGTCGTTTCTAATCCAGGATTGATTCATTTTAATTTGAGTCAGACGGTCTGCATTTTCTGTGGAGAGGCGGATACGCCGCTGATCTGTGATGATGCCTCCGGCAGCACTGAAACAGCGTTCTGACATAACGCTGGCTGCCGGGCAAGCCAGCACCTTTATTGCGTACATTGCCAGTTTGTGCCAGGTGTCTAGCTTCGATACCCAATAGTTGAAGGGTGCAGATGGATTGTTCAACACAGCTACGCCATCTGACATGTAGTCCTTGACCATCTTCTCCAGGCGATCGATGTTGGAGATGGATCTGCACGCTTGCTGTTCTGTGTGCTGCTGCATGGGTGTCAGAAATGTTTCCCACTCCAAGGACACTGCCGATACCATTCCCTTTTGGGCACTAGCTGCGGCTTGTGTTGTTTGCTGCCCTCCTGGTCATCGGCGTACAACTGGCTAGAGGAGGGGGAGGATGTCAATCTCCTCTCTAAAGTCTCCACAAGGGCCTGCTGGTATTCTTCCATTTTGACCTGTCTGGCTCTTTCTTCAAGCAGTTTTGGAACATTGTGTTTGTACCGTGGATCCAGAAGGGTATAAACCCAGTAATTGGTGTTGTCCAGAATGCGCACAATGTGTGGGTCGCGTTCAATGCAGTCCTAGGCCGAAGAGGTCATAGCCTAGGGTCACAAAAACCTGTTTATTTGGGCTATTTCAATGGTGGCGAGTCTGACGTACATAAATCGCAGCAATGGCCGTTAGCAACGTCTGAATCTCACGAAATGTCTCATGCAGGTAGAAGACATATTGTTAGACTTGGGCTCCAAAGATGGGTTCCCTACATCTCTGCAAACCAGAGTTACAGGGGTCCAAAATTGGTAAAATCCCCCATAGGATTTCATTGCCTCCCTATTTCACTTTCCAAAATCTCACATCTTTTCAAAGGGCAATGGCTCAGCAGTACCAAATTTTCTAGCATTGTAGGGACCCTTAGGGGGAACATGACTGGTGAGTTTCGGGCCCCTAGGCCGAAGAGGTCATAGCCTAGGGTCACAAAAACCTGTTTATTTGGGCTATTTCAATGGTAGTGATGGTGGCGTACATAAATCGCAGCAATGGCCATTAGCAACTTCTGAATCTCACGAAATGTCTCATGCAGGTAGAAGACATATTGTTAGACTTGGATTCCAAAGATGGGGTCCCTACATCTCTGCAAACCAATGAAAGCCTATGGGGGATTTTACCAAATTTGGAGCCCTGTAACTCTGGTTTGCAGAGATGTAGGGAACCCATCTTTGGAGCCCAAGTCTAACAATATGTCTTCTACCTGCATGAGACATTTCGTGAGATTCAGACATTGCTAACGGCCATTGCTGCGATTTATGTACGTCAGACTCGCCACCATTGAAATTGCCCAAATAAACAGGTTTTGTGACCCTAGGCTATGACCTCTTCGGCCTAGGACTGCATTGAACGCGACCCACGCATTGTGCGCATTCTGGACAACACCAATTACTGGGTTTATACCCTTCTGGATCCACGGTACAAACACAATGTTCCAAAACTGCTTGAAGAAAGAGCCAGACAGGTCAAAATGGAAGAATACCAGCAGGCCCTTGTGGAGACTTTAGAGAGGAGATTGACATCCTCCCCCTCCTCTAGCCAGTTGTACGCCGACGACCAGGAGGGCAGCAAACAACACAAGCCGCAGCTAGTGCCCAAAAGGGAATGGTATCGGCAGTGTCCTTGGAGTGGGAACATTTTCTGACACCCATGCAGCAGCACACAGAACAGCAAGCGTGCAGATCCACCTCCAACACCGATCGCCTGGAGAAGATGGTCAAGGACTACATGTCAGATGGCGTAGCTGTGTTGAACAATCCATCTGCACCCTTCAACTATTGGGTATCGAAGCTAGACACCTGGCACAAACTGGCAATGTACGCAATAGAGGTGCTGGCTTGCCCGGCAGCCAGCGTTATGTCGGAACGCTGTTTCAGTGCTGCCGGAGGCATCGTCACAGATCAGCGGTGTATCCGCCTCTCCACAGAAAATGCAGACCGTCTGACTCAAATTAAAATGAATCAATCCTGGATTGGAAACGACTACGCAACACTCCCGGACCCCAACCAAGTAACATGAACAATGAACATCTGTGATGGGTTAGCGTTTCCGGTCCCTGTTTATTGAACCTCTCATCTGTATTACATTTATGACTGCATGGCGACAAAATGCAAATTGCTATCCGCACGCTTCTTGTCCTCATGCAAGGCCTGGGTTGTTGTGTCTCAAAGCGTGGCCTTCTCCTCCTGCGCCACCCTCCTCCTATTCCATCACGTGTGCTGCTGCTGGGTTAGCGTTACCGGTCCCTTTTCCTGGAACCTCTTATATGTATTACATTTATGACTGCATGCCGACAAAAAGCATGTTACCTGTGCAAAGAAAACAGACATTTCCCGCATTTAAAAGACAGTTTTCCCTTTGAAACTTTAAAATCGATTTTCTCAAAAACTATAAGCTCTTTTTGCTAATTTTTTTTCCTCTTGTACCCACTCCCAAGGTGCACATACCCTGTAAATTTGGGGTATGTAGCATGTAAGGAGGCTTTACAAAGCACAAAAGTTCGGGTCCCCATTGACTTCCATTATGTTCGGAGTTCGGGTCGAACACCCGAACATCGCGGCCATGTTCGGCCTGTTCGGCCCGAACCCGAACATCTAGATGTTCGCCCAACACTACTTATCACCCACAGTCAGCAGGCATTGTGGAAAGGATGAATAGGACAATTCAACAAAGAATTGCTAAAATGCTAATGGAGAAAGGAAATACTTGGGTAGATGCCATTCCTTTTGTTTTGATGGGTATTAGGAGGAAGGAAAATGCCACTTTTATTTCCTCAGGAACCAAGGTTGTCTACTCCACAGAGAGAGGCTATAGAAAAAACTAACTGGTTACAGTTGTTGCAGGAACATTTGAATGCAATTTTGCCACATGCTGCATCTCATATGCAGAAAATGGTGCCACCTCATAATTCAAAATTTGTGAAAGGGGCATTAGTGATGGTCAAAATATTTAAAAAACCAGGACCATGGCATAGTAATTGGGAAGGTCCTTTTGAAATTATTGATACGCTGGGCCAAGTGATGATTAAAATTAAGAGACCTCAAATCTCTACTAAAAATGTTCATAGGCAGCAAGAAATGTGGGTTCATGTAGATCAATGCAAATTGTATGTTACAAAATAATGATGCTGCATTTGTTTTGCAGGTATCATGTCTGGGCATAAATCCAAATGGAAGAAGATTAATCCAAAGAATGGATTAAAGGGGATGCCTTGAAAAACAAAGCAACAGACGTTTTCTTGATGTTTATTTTTTATGTGACTTTGATTACTTCAGTGATCCATTGTTTAACAGTGACAGTGCAAGCTGAAGAAACAAATTTAAATTCTGAAGTTTCGATAAAGGAAAATACACTATCCAGAGGAAAAGGCTATTCTTATGAAGAATTTTTTAAAGAAAGTACTGTAGATACCACAAATGACATTGTAGGATGTTTTTGCCTAGGTTCAGATAATGATTGTTGTTTACAATTGTTTTTCCAACATAATACAAATATAGGTGTCCAAGCAGTGATAGAATCAAGAAATGTATTCACTAAATTGACAGGACAATATATCCATAATGAAATAACAGGAAATATAAGTTGTAGTTTAACTGAATTTAATTTCTGTTATGTACAAATCAAGGGCAATGACTCAGCAGTTTGGTCTGGAAATTTTACCAAAAGGAACTGGAAGTGAATATAAGAAAGGGGAAAAGGGGGAAAAGAATGTTTTATTGTCCAAAGGTGTAATGGTATTCTTATTTCCTGATAGTAATGCCATTAAAAGTGATGCTGAAGGAGATATTAATAGATTTTGGAAATTTCAAATATCCAAAGGAGATGTAGTAGCAAATATAAAAATTAATTTGACCGTGACAAATATAGAGTATCCAGAGATTAAAGTTATGCCACGTTCTTTAGAAATCAGAAAAGGATATAAGGATATACAATTGATATGCAATACTAGTGTATTGTTACCTCCAAATGCGACTTTAACATGGAGTAAAAATAATGAATTTCTTGGAAATTTTTACAAAGGTAATATCCATGTAATTAATCAAGGTGCTAAAGGGAGTGTAAAATGGATAAAGTCTAACCTGATTTATTCTTTAAATGAAGTGGCTATGGAAGATAATGGCATTTATAAATGTTGTATTAGTTTACAAGGATTCCATACTAAATGTGATATGACTCAAATCACAGTCAAATCTCCTGAAAGGACCATTTGTAATGATAAAAAAATTCTACAAGGCAAGTCCTTTTCAATTCAATCATTTCCAGACCAAACCACTGTTAAGAGAAGGTAGATTTGTGATAATTGTTTGGAAGTTTAATATTTCAAGTTGGAAAATTTCCACAAGATATCCGATATGCCAAAATTATCTTGCAAATTCGATACATGATGGGAATGGAATAATGGTTTGAAAATAGTTTTTAAACTTTCCCTAGGAACAAACGAGGCATTATAGAGGGTATTTTAGGAGGTGCAGGAACCATTGGTGCCATAACTAACAGCTTGGATGTAAAAACTTTGAAATCTGATTTAGAAACAGTTGGTTTGTTAGGAGGTAAAGGATTAAAAGGTGCAAAGGAATATAAACCAATTGATGGAGCATATGATAATACAAACTGCATCTGTTTTAGGTCCTTCTGTATCACATTTGCAAGATATAGCCTTAATGTTGATTGATAGTGAACAAAAATCACAGTTGGCAAGGATATGTTTGGAAACCCAAACTGAATATTCAACAAATTTTAAAATTATAGCACAGGCTTTCCAAGGAGGAATAACACCTCTAGGAATATTGCAAAATGTACCTAAGAAATATAAATATGCATTGAATCATATAGATTAATGGATTAATAAATGGTACGGATGTAATCAGAATGAATGCATTAGTAAATCAATGATACCAATAGCGGGTAAAGAACAAATTATAGTGCCTGTGACTATATTAGGGGTTCCAGTGAGAGATACACAATTATTGTATTATCAAATGTTTTATAATGATTTTGCCATGGATGAAGAAAGTAATGTTGATCAATTAGATTTATCATCGTGTTTACATTTTCAATCAAAGGTTATTTGTCTGCCTAATCAGGGAAAACCTATTTATCATTCATGTTATCACAATCAAAGTCTGTGCACCGAAAGGATTGAAAGGGTTAACACTCACACTGATCTAATTACACACGTAGAACAAAGAAAGATGTGTTTTCAAGTTATGTCCAGTGAAGAAATGGTTAAAGGGCATTTTAAATCATGTGTTCATTCAGAAAAGTTAGTTAGAGGTTTGTACTGTGTAGAAGGGGACATAGATGCAGTTAGTTTAAATGATTTAAGAATCAATATCACATCTTTGATATCTGAAGATGTTGATAGTCTCCCTATACAATATAATGTTTCACAAATAAATGAATTTCCCTGGGATAAATGGACACAAGAAATAATTAAAGACAAAGGATTGTTGTTAACCCTAACTAAAGAGTTGCATGCGGCAGAGATTAGATTTAACCATCAGCAAGGAATATTGGAGAATGTAGAACATGATTTTATTACATTTTCTAATACATCTTTCTGGAATAGTTTGAAAAAAACGATAAGAACTTTAGGGAAAACTTCAGTGTTATCAGCTGCAGGAAATTTAATATTACATCCTATATTCCTTTTGTTTATAGTAATAGTATTTTGTATTATATATCAAATAATTTTAGCATTTAGAATTAGGAAATGTTATAGATTAATTAAAATAGAAATTAGGGAAATAGAATTATATATCAGAACTATGATTCAAATGAAATTAAGAAAATTGATTAATGTGGACAAAGATTCTGGAGAAAGAGGAGCTTTGACAAATCTTTATAGACCAGTATGAATGGATACGAATGTGACATGAATGTGAGTTATGAATGATTTAATAATAAAAAACTATTGTAATATTTTCAAGGGGAAGATATGAAATATTATATTTTGATAAAGTTTAATTGACAAGGATCCTGTTGATTAGACTTATGTCTGAGGTTATTAAATTAGTGAAAGTAATCTCCCATTTGGTAATATTGGAAAAGGTGAACAAGGGATTTGTGGAGATACGTCTTGCTTCTATTAAAGAACAGAAATCTTTGACCATCATTTCTCTCTCTTAAAAGTTACTTGGTAGGAGAGGTGATTTAACCTCCCCCCACAGAAACATTAACCAGCTTCTCCCCCACAAGGTAGCTGACCATCTGGCTTCTATTATTGAGAGTTGGGGGAGGACATTCCTAAGTACAAAGGAGCTATTGCAATGCTCTTTCAAACCACCGTATAGGAGGTATATAGGAATTCTAACAGGACTGTATATGAAAGAAAACTATAACATCTTTAGATTAGTGTAATACATGTGAAAATGTATAAATGTATATTAATGCGTAAATAGATTGATATTAATGAGTTTAAATATGTTAGCAGATAGAAGTTAGTATCATTTGAATTAACCAATCAATTGGCAGCTTGGAACCTGAGACGTCAGGAACTGAGTGGGTATTTAAGTGAAGGAAGAGGGGGGTTGAGGCACACACGTTGCAGATTCACTACTTTTAGCTAAGACTCAGGGCACGCACGCACGCACGCACGCACACACACTTGAGTCCTGATACTTTTACAGACATTTCAAGACAAAGAAACTTTATTTAATTCTTATTTTATTTGAGATCTTTGATAACTATTTTTATTTTATTTAGAAGAATTGTACTATGGACTTCGTATTTTTATAATCTGATACAATAAATTTCACTTAAAGGTTACTTTTGCTCATCGCCTATTTGTCTGGAGAACAAAGACATTTGCTGGAAATATTCATAAAAGCTTCCACTATATAACAGACACTTTGTTAAGTGCTCGGTAAAGTCTTCTGTTTTCAGCATTACCACATGCAGGAATGCTTTATGAATGATACCCATAGTCTATATCTGCAGATCTCAATACACACCTTGTTTAACAGACATTCATCTGAAGATCAGATCCATTAGGAATGATCATCAGATCTGCAGATGAATGTCTGAATGACTATGAATGCATTTTAAAGAAACAGATCTTTTGCAGGAACAGATCTTTTGCAGATACTGCTCTTTGCAATGTGTATAGCATCTTTGTGTGCATCATCTTGCAAAGATTTTATCTGATGGGGAGTTCATCTGAACAGAATAGACTGTGTAGAGTATGTTCTCATACTACATGGAAGGGGGTAAAATTGGTCTGATATATTTTATTAATCTTTCAAGTGTGTACACAGCTTTGTATAGAAGTGTGTGTCCCAGGGGTGTATGACAAGATGTGACCACTGCAGGGATTACTACAGTCTCAGGGTTTTGTTTTTTTTTGCCATGGGCAATGCTGAATACAAATGGAATGTTAGCAGTGATGCTCATCCGAGCTCGGATATCCGAGATATTCGAATATCCTAGCTCTTTTTTCACTATCCGAGCTCGAATACCAAACTCGAATAGTATTAGCTATCCGGGCTGTGCTATCCGAGCGCACTCGGATAGCAATCAGCTATCCGGAGATATCCTAGCTATCCGAGCTCGGATAGCGTCATCCGCTTGGATAGCATCACGTCACATCACCTTGAGTCCTCATAAGCGAATCAGAGGGCTCGCAGCCCTCTGACTGCAGCCAATCACAGAGGTGGAGCCTGGCCAAACCCCCCTCTATAAATAGTGGGTGCCATGTTGCCTCACTCGTCCTGCTTGTGACTTACTGACTGTACTGAGAGAACTGCTCCAGTGCTTTTTGTCTGTGCAAGTGCATTTATTGTTCAATACACCTAGCGTTTTTACACTCCAACACTTGATATTCACCTGTATTGCTTTGTATTGTAGATAGATTGTATAGAGATGTCGCGAACTGCAATAGACTTCAATGGGGATGCGAACTTTGAAAAATTGAAAAAATTATGCTGGCCACAAAAGAGATGGAAAAGATGTTTCAAGGTGTCTAACACCTGAGATCTTTCAGTGACTACAAGAGGAGGGGGGGGGGGGGGGGGAATTCAAACATACCTTATAGTTTTTGAGAAAATCAATTTTAAAGTAACTCCTTCTGACCGTGGGAAAATTAAGCGCCCGCCGACTTTAGCACTTAATAGCAAAGCTGCTTTTAAAGCTAGAAACCCCAAACTTGCAGAAAATGTCTTGCTACATGATAGCCGCTGCTCAAATTAACGGGATCTCCTGGAGGGCTTCCCCCATCGCCATGGCGACGGGCGGGATGACGTCACCAACGTCATTGACGTCATGACGTCAAAGGGGACTCCGATCCACCCCACAGCGCTGCCTACCACTGATTGGCCAGGCAGCGCACAGCGGCAGATCGGCGGGTAGTGGCGGCAATCGGATTGCACATGCAGCTAGCAAAGTGCTAGCTGTGTGTAGCAAAAAAAAATTATGCAAATCGGCCCAGGGGGGCCTGAGCGGTGCCTTCCGGCAGCATAGCCCATGCTCAGCAGGGGCTTACCGCCAGGGAGGTTGAATATTGTTTCCTGCTATCTTTTTAACATATCCTGAAAATTTGGTGTTGCTAGGATGTAAGTGGCCTTTGCTATTAACTGCTAAAGTCAGCGGTTGATGATAACCAACCAGAATTATAGGGGTGCAAAAGTGCTGAATTCTGCCATAGGCTTCCATTAGGCTCCCTATTTCACTTTCAAAAATCTCAAATCTTTTCAAAGGGCAATTGCTCAGCAGTGGCAAATTTTCTAGCATTGTAGGAACTGTTAGGGGGATCATGACTGGTGAGTTTCGGGCCCCTAGGCCGAAGAGGTCATAGCCTAGGGTCACAAAAACCTGTTTATTTGGGCAATTTCAATGGTGGCAATTCTGACGTACATAAATCGCAGCCATGGCCGTTAGCAACGTCTGAATCTCACAAAATGTCTCATGCAGGTAGAAGACATATTCTGCTCTCTGTAATCTAGTCACACCTGTTCTATTGTTTAGCTAGATTCTTCTATTGTTTAGTTAGTACTGTAGTACTGCAGTCAGTGCTAGTAGATGTTAGAGTAGTAGTACTACTGTGTTAGCTTTCTACAGAACTGCTGTGCTGTGAGCAGTGCCAGTGTGACAGTTAGTGTGCACTAGTGTCTTCTCCTCTGCTGTCTGACTGGTACTTGGCACGTGCCACATCCGGCATGCTCCTGGCACACGTTACACCTGCTGCTGCTGCTGCATTGCCCTGCTCCTGCTGCCTGTGCAGCTCCCACCGCCAGGGTGCCACAGGCCACTGATACCACCTATATTTAACCCAAAACACAATTTCTGCGTAATTTTTTGGAGGTGTCTGGGGTGAAAACTGTCATGTCCCAGTTGTGCGGTTGAACTTTGGACACAATGTGGGCTGCACGACTGCTGTCTGGAATCTAGGCCTGATGTTAATTTACAGCTATTTTTTGGGGGAGGGGATTTTAAGTCCCCACATCATCAATTAGTGTTCCCCTTTACAAAATAATGATGCTACATTCCTCATATACCCTAAAAACGTTTTTAAAGCAATTTAAAGGCCACTTACGGTTTTTCTATCCGGATATCCAAATTTGCCCCAATAGCCCAGATACTGTGGTCAGATATCCGATTTGCATTCGGATCAGAAAATTTTGAACTCGGATATCCAATCCGGATCGGATATCTGGGTATCCGGATCCGAATCGGATCCGAATTTTGAAAAGGGGTATCCGAGCATCACTAATGTTAGGCCTCTTTTCCAAGAACTGTTGACAGGCTGTGAAATGCCTCTCAAACTCTCACAACTGCTGACTGCTGCTTGGTAACTGCTTGCTGAGCACACAGTTCAACAGTTCGTGGAAAAGAGGCCTTAGGCCTCCTTTCCACAAACTGTTGAGCTGTGTGCTCAGCAAGCAGTTACCAGGCAGACGTAAGCAGTTATCATGCAGCAACAAGCAGTTACCAGGCAGCAGTGAGCAGTTGAGAGAGTTTGAGAGGCATTTCACTGCCTATCGACAGTTCGTGGAAAAGAGGCCTTAACCAGCTATGAATCATTTCCTCATCCATTCCCCCTTCTTGTTGTTACCACTAATCTCAATCTGCTGTAGTGTTGTCCGGATCATGAACGATTCAGATCTTTGATCCGAATCTCTTTTGTGAGTTGAATCATCCGAATCAAAATTAACAATTCGGATCACAAAGGGGGTGGAGCCAGGAGCGGCACACCCCCTCTCAGCGGGCAGGGGGGTCCTGGAAGCAGAGCAGAGATGGATCGCTCAGTTGGAGGGGAGCCAGCCTTGCACAGGGACAGGTAGATGAGAAAGGGGACATGGGTGCCACTGCCAGATATGTGTAGAGCACACATACTGGCTGCAATGTGTGTTAAAGGGAATGTCCAAGCAAAATAAAAAAATGAGTTTCACTTACCTGGGGCTTCTACCAGCCCCATGCAGCCATCCTGTGCCCTCGTAGTCACTCACTGCTGCTCCAGTCCCCCGCTGGCAGCTTGCCGACCTCGGAGGTCGGCGGGACGCATTGCATACATTTTTACGCATTCCCGCTAAAGCAGGAACATTAACACATACATTTTTACGCATTACTGGTTCAATGCGTAAAAATGTACGCATTGAACCAGTAACGCGTAAAAATGTATGTGTTAATGTTCCTGCACTAGCGGGAATGCGTAAAAACGTACGCAATGCGGCCCCCGACCTCCGAGGTCGGCAAGCTGCCAGTGGGGGACTGTAGCAGCAGTGAGTGACAGCGAGGGCACAGGATGGCTGCATGGGGCTGGTAGAAGCCCCAGGTAAGTGAAACTCATTTTTTTATTTTGCTTGAACCTTCCCTTTAAGGGGTACAATGTGCTGCTCATTTTAGGCTGTCTGTTGGTGCATAGTGAACAAATGGGAAACCTTTGGCTCAGAAGGTAAGTTTTCAGACAGCATGCTGGGCTAGAATGACAGGGCAGGCACTGTGATTGCAGTGCAGAAAGATCCTCCTGCACTCGGCTCTATACAGCTGCACTTATCTTCTCCCTGAGTGTTGGAGGAGAGAAAAGGACACATTTGGGGAATGCTTTCTTTCACTGTGAGACGTTTGCATTCAAAGTATACTGATGAATATATAGGTGAAATATATGTAAAGCATATGATTGCAACATGTGGGTAATGTGTGCAAAAATCATTACTGCTCTCTGCTCACCGCTCTTCCTCCACCTCCTCCCTTCTCTGTCCACTCCCTGCCTTTCTCTGTCCACCATCTCTCCTTATCTGTCTGTCCACTGCAGGGAAAGTCCTGTCCTGCTAGTCATTTCCCCCCCGAATGATTCCCTAGTAAAATGATTTGAGATTCGGATCAAAGATCCGGATCTTTTCAATGATCCGATTTGAATCATTGAAAAGATCCAAACTTCCCATCTCTAATCTTCTGTGAAGGCAGCTGTCATTTATTAGCTACCACTGGCCATTAGCTCCGCCCCCACCACTTACACACGCCCCTGCCAGCTTCTCCCTACTGCACATAGGTTTCCCCACAATGCATTGTGGGAGGCAATTTGAATAAAAGGCGGGTGCTGAGTGGAAGTGGGAAGATTATCTTGTGACTAGTATGGCGTGTGCGCAGACCAGCTCCACCAGTGAGTGCAGTGCCATGGCCGGAGCACAGCTGGACCCAGAGATGATGGCTAACTATGAGCGGTGAGTGGGTGGGAAGCCGTCGCTGGCCATTGTGTAGCTATTTTATGTTGATCTTATTCTGTGATGTGTGCAGGCTGATGTCTTGTTCTGTATGTACCTGACCTGAACCTTCCATTACTGGCTCTCATATGGCTGCAGTGGTGTTTGTACTGTATAAATAACTAGTGTGTGACTGGGGTGAGTACATTAGAGTGCAAGCTTCTGTGGGGCAGACAGACTGACTTGCAACTATGCTTGAGCCTTGTTGCTGCCCGTAGCGTTTGGCTCCAGGTGATTTGCTGCTACGCACACTTTAAGTGGCTATACATTAGGTGACTTGGTGGATTATAGACTATCTAATTGGATTATCATAAATTGATTGGATGAAAATTGGTGCTGCCTAAAGCCCCCTCTACATCATTCAATTTCAGGTGCGATCGATTGGATTACATTTGATTAGATTGATTAAATCTGACACGTCTGATCAGGATTTGATTGATTGTTTGATCGATTTTAGCTAGTCTTCATTGCAAATTGATCACACGATCAATTGAATCCTGATCGGACATGTTGGATTTAATTGATCCAATTGAATTTTGATCATGCCTGGAATTGACTGGTGTAGAGGGGGCTTTATGCTGGGAATACACCACTTGATTTTGGAGCTGATAAGATGGTTAGATAATTTCCAACATATCCGATCACTATTTGATCATTTTGCTGCTTGATTTGTCATTGAAGTGAATAGAACAAAAGATAAGAAAACTGAGCAGATGATAAGAGAATTGATTGGGCGTAGAATCAAGAGCTAGAATCAACTTGTGTATTCCTAGCATAAGGGCACATTCACACTTACAGATTGTCAAACACAAGAGATTAGCGCTGGTGTTTTGCATGGGTGATTTTTTTTTTTTTATTTCCCGTGATGTAATGTTGAAAAATCACTGGACACTTCTGCAATTTCAAAGTGATTGCGGTCAGCGCTTTAATAGCACTGTACCACGATTTCTCCAGAGTTGCCTCAAAACTTCAGCAGGTAATGCTTTTGTGATTGGAACTAATCACAAAATGCCTGTGATTGGCACCAATTGCGGCAGTGAGAACACTGCTATAGGGTAGAATAGCGCTAATGTCTTTAACAAATGCTAACGCTTTGTGGGAATCACCTGCTAATTGCCCTAATGTGAATGGGCCCTAAAGGTGGCCATACTTTAGGTGGCTGATTAACCATTCAATTATTATGAATTGGATGAAAATTGGTGCTGCCAAATGCATGCCTGACAAAGTGAAACTGGTCGGAATCTGATTACGCATGCTGCAAAATGTCGGGCTGAGGTTGGTTGGGAGTGTGGCGGTATGGTGGACGATTTTGGGATGAATGATGAAACCCCTGTCGCAAAGTGTAAATGTGCTCCCCTGTGTGTGCATTTATACATTACCTGCCCGGTGTCAGCCTCCATGCAGTGTCCAGAAAAAAATACATATATCCAGGCACATCGCATCTAGTTAGGACATTAAATAAGTTATTAAGGAAAGGGAGGTGCTGAAGGGGGTGTGGCTAGAAAACAGCAAAAATCTATTAACCCTTCAAACTCTCGCATGCAAATGTTCAAACAAATGCATTCACAGATTCACTCATCCAGGAACAACTGCGCAGAAGCACCCAGGCAGACATAGGTGTCCCAACTCTGGCAGTAGAGTACTTAGACATGTCACATCAAACTCAAAGTGACAGGTGCCCCACCCCTTTTTCACACCCTTTCCCCGCCCCTTTTTCACACCCTTCCCCCGCCCCTTTTTCACACCCTTCCCCCGCCCCTTTTTCACACTCTTGCCCCAGCCCACACAGTGAAACACCGCCCCACCATATATTAAACATGACTGACAGGCAAAGCACAAGCAGGCAAATGCCTTCTACCAAAGAAATTTTGAGAAAGCATTATTATAATTTAAAAGCCGCCGGGTCTTATGGCGGTGTCGATAGCCTGCATAGAGTTGTTCGGAAGTATGGATTGAGCAGGAAAGCTGTCAAAAACTGGCTTAATAGACAAGACACATATACTTTATACAAGCCTGCTAAGAAGAAGATTAAAAGAAATAAAATTGTTGTCTCAGATATAGACGCCCAATGGCAGGCTGACCTGGTGTCTATGATAGATTTTTCAAGTTACAACGACGGTGTGAAATATATTTTATCGGTCATAGATGTTTTATCTAAATATGCTTGGTGTGTTGGGCTGCGCAATAAAGCTGGGGGAACTGTGGCTAAGGCTTTTGAGTACATATTTCGCACTAGCGATCGAATACCCAGAAAACTAGAAACCGACAGAGGTCGAGAATTCATGAATAAACCTATGAAAAAGCTTTGTGCAGAGCGTGGAATAAAACATTTTTTTACAACAAACACAGTCAAGGCAGCCATCGTAGAACGTTTTAATCGCACTTTGAAAACCAAGCTGTGGCGCTATCTCAGACACCGAAATACATACCGATACATCGATAATTTACAAAACAGCTTAACAAGTTATAATAACACATACCACTCCTCTATACGATGCAAGCCGGCGTCCGTTACAAAAAACAATTCTTTGTTAATCTGGAAAAATCTGTACCAAGATTATACGTGTGTTAAAAAGATTAAGCCGGCGCTTGCAGTTGGTGACCACGTGAGAATTTCCTGTTATAAAAGTATATTTACAAAAGGTTATGAGCAAAGCTACACGGAAGAGATCTTTACAATACAAGCTATCAACACCAGAGGTCTCAGGCCTCTTTATAAGTTGAGAGATCTGGCTGGGGAAGTCATTGAGGGATCGTTCTATGATGATGAGCTACAAAAAGTGCCGCTTCATAAAAACAGAATTTATCGGATAGAAAAAATTATAAGAAAAAAACGAGTGAAGGGTAAAAATTTGTACCTAGTTAAGTGGCTCGGATACCCTGAAAAATTCAACGAGTGGATTCCGGAAAACCAGCTGACCGAAATATAAAATATGCAGACGGATTCCTTTTTTATTACACTACCGTGCAATGCCTCATCAAAAATTTACCCAGAGAATACCATCTCAACCTATACAACTAAATTGGCTAAATCTGTGGACCTTCGTGGCGCGTGGGAAGTAGCAATCACCGAAATACAGTATCCGCATTCATGGTATACCTTTGAAGTGCCCGAGGGTATTTTTCACGCCGGGAAACGTGGAGAACCGTTAAGAGATTATTATGTTAGAGCCTGGTATTATCACACTATCGACGATCTTATCAAAGGAGTTAATCATAGACTCGAAAAAGCAAAGCTACCCCTGGACCAGATTAAATTGACCTATGATGAAGCGGAAAGAACTGTTAGCCTGTATAATTCAACCACACACTTTTTCATACCGGGTAAAAAATTGGGGCATATATTAGGTTTACCTGTACCAACACCTGATCAGCTGAAACTTCTAAAAGCCGGTCACCATCCTTGCTACCAACCAGATCAGGGCCAAACACCCCAAAACACCAAAATATTCTACCCCGATATCAGAGCAGGATTTTATACACTCTTTGTGTACACAGATATAATAGAACATCAGCTAGTAGGGGATGCCTACGTTCAATTACTAAGGACCGTTGAAATCAGCGGGAAAGGTGGTGGGATAAGCACACAAAGATACAGCAGACCCGACTATATACCGCTCTGCAAGCACCACTTCGATTCAGTAACCATTTCAATTCAAACCGATCAAGGGAAACCTGTTAGGTTTAAGTACGGAAAATCCGTTGTGAGACTTCATTTCAGACAACGGCGCGTAACAGCGAATTGAAATGTTGTCGCAGAAGTTGTATGGAGACCCGAATATCTACACGCGGTATTACCTGGCGCAAGCGGGCTATGGATTGGAAGGTTTCCAGGGAGAGGAATTTATGCATGGTTCGGGCCTAGCAGGTCTATTCAGAGGGTTATTCCGTAGGGTTGTTCCTCTGTTTAGAAAAGGCATTGAACTTGTAAAGCCGCATGTGAAAACCGCAGCCAGAAATATCGCCAAAGACGCTGTCGCAACAGTGTCAACGGCGGTGTTGGATAGAATAAACAGGCCAAAACAAGACCAGGACGGGTCAGGTGTTTATATACGCAAAAAACAACGTAAACGAAAAAGACATATTGACAGCATAGTTCTTCCACCTTTTCTCAATAAAACCAATGGTCGCAAGAAGCGCAGAAGACAGAAATCACCAGCTCGTTCACCAGGCGACATCTTTTAATCGGCGACATGGCTTTCGTGCACGACTGCTCGACCGAGTATGCCAAATCAGAATTGGATATCTTTCAAATACCACCGACACAAACAAGTATTGAAAAATCTATTTATGTAGAAATACAACCTATCGCCGCAATAGCTGACGGCACTCCCTTGGAATTCTTTATATCCGGAAGCGGCGAATATTATTACGACTTAAATAATACCTTGCTACATATCACCTGCCGAATACTTAAAGCGGACAACACGCTCCTGCAAGATGGCGCTCGTGTAGCATTGGTTAATTACCCTATAGCCAGTCTTCAGTCAGCTAGATATATCACTCGGCGATCGATTAATATCTACAAGCGATAATCTGTATACCTACAGAGCCTATATAGAAACACTTCTAAACTATAACGCACAGACTTTGGCGACACAGTTTACAGCCGGTTTATTCTATAAGGATACAGCGGGACATTTTGATGACCGTGCGCTGGACGGTAACAATGCAGGCTTCATCAAAAGAGCGCAATTTACAACACGGTCCAGAAGCGTCGAACTAGTGGGTCCAATTTACGCCGATGTCTTTAATCAGCCAAAGCTGGTCCTGAATGGATTAGACCTGAAGATTAAACTCACCAGGAATAAAGACTCTTTTTGCCTTATGAGTGCCGAAGCTGAGGCGTTTAAAGTGCAGATACAAACAGCGTCGTTATATATTAAAAGGGTTCAAGTCTCACCAGCCGTGAGGATCGGTCACAGCCAGGCGCTGTTAACCGCTAACGCAAAGTACGCCATTGACCGGGCATGTCTCAAAGTATACAGCATACCGGCCGGGACACGAATTTCCAACCATGAAAATCTATTTCTCGGCAATATACCAAAAATCGTGATACTCGCTCTGGTAGGAAATGAAGAATTTTCTGGAAGTTACCAGAGGAATCCGTTGCGGTTCGGTCACTATAATGTAAATTATGCCTGCCTGTATTTAGACGGTCAACAGATACCTGCAAAACCTTTCCAGCCTAACTTTCAGGCAGAAGCCGCTATCCGAGAATACATGTCTTTGGTGCACATCACAGGCAAACAAAAAGCTGACAACGCACTATCGTTTGACAGGTCGGAATACATGAATGGTTACACCCTGTTCGCGTTTGACACAACGCCGGATCAAGAAGCGGGGTCAGGGCATTTTTCTCTAGTAAAAACGGGTAACCTGAGGGCAGAACTACGTTTTTCCGACCCCACCCCAACAACCCTGAACATGATTGTGTACTCTTTAAAACGATAACGTTATTGAAATTAACCATAAAAGAGAAGTTCTATATGATTATTAACAATAATGAATAATTTTGAAATCGAGAACGCTGTGAAAGCCGATTCTTGTGCAAGACGAATCTTTAGAGGTGTAATACCGTGTGATTTTTTACCGACATATAAGATCGTTCAGAGACCCGCTGCGTATATTGTGAATACAGATCCTTCTTCGCGTCGGGGGCAGCACTGGATTTTAATAATGTTATTGAACGAGGATACATCACTTTTTTTTGACAGTTATGGACTGTCGCCAGATAATATCATCTTTCCTAAGGACTTCATACAGTTCTTAAACAGGAATTCTGACTGTATCACCTATAACAATAAACAGCTGCAGTCTACAGATAGCGCTGTGTGCGGGCATTACTGCGTTTATATGCTCCATCACCTAGCCAGAGGATATAAGCTAGAAGGGTTATTGAAAAAATTTGACAATTTTAAAACTAATGACGCTTTTGTACAAACATTTGTGGGTCGTAGATTAAAAAGTAAAATGAACTGTTGTTACTACAATCAATCATGTGTTTGTTATGTTGACAACGTACAATAAATGTGTTTAAATGAACAGAATGCTATTTTGACAATGTACAATAAACTTGGTTAATAAAAAAAAATGTAATTTCATCACATCTGAGGGTCTGTCTTTTGTTCTGTCATCAGCAACCCTCTACACATTGCAAAATGCAAGATCAGTATTTTTAGATAGCACCTCTTATCTACTCTGAGCTTATGGTTGGGAGTTGTTTTAAGTTATTAGAACACACACACAGGGCGTCACTGTGAAAAAAACACAATCCACAGCAAAATAGGCTATCTATATACAGGTTGTGCAATACCCCACACGCAGCAAAAATAAAGCACAAGGCTTGTATTACACTCAGCAAAATATCACATGGGCAAAAAAAAAAAAAAAGTGCACAATCTTTAAATTATGTGATTACTAATAGAGAATAGCCTTTATTTCTTCAAAATTATATAACACTAAGATCGTCTGTGGGTATATTTAATATTTTAAATAAAAGGCGTGTTTAGGGTTACCTGGCAGGTTTTTAAATGATCTGAAAGCCAGTCAATGAAATTATTAATAGAGAATCAATCTTTAAATTAAATGGGATTACTAATAGCCAATAAAATAGCATTTATTTATCCACAATTACATACAACATGTAAAGTTAAGATGCTCTGTGGGTATATTTAATATTTTTAATAAAAGGTGTGTGTGTAGGTTTGCACTGTAAGTTTTTAAATAATCTGAAAAGTAGTCAATACAATTATTAATAGAGAAATAAAATATCTCTATACAGTTTGTGTGGTTATCACAAATTCAGCAAAGAGAATACCCCTTTGAATATAACATATTTTATTTATGTAGTGTGTTTGACCATTCAGCAATTACGCAACAAAAAGCACCCCCGTGTGGATTCTAGGCTACTCAGCAATCACTCAGCAAAAAAAAGCATGCACGTCTTCTAGACCACTCAGCAAAAAGCATGCAGAGGGGTGGTAGCTTACGCAACAAAATAAAAGGGCACTTTTTATTGGCTGCCGAATTCAGATAAGATGATAGACCTAGCATAAATAAGACGGACCAAGAAAGCTAAAGTTACAGCTTGGAGCAAACACTCAAAGCCATCGCAACCTTGAATACCAAAGGTCCCATCGACATCGTTTACCGCTGACTACCAAAACGCGTGCTTTAGAACTTTCTACAGCTAAGGAAAGAAGGTTAGTTTTTTTTTCTTTTTCCTCAATATACTTTATAATTTATAGCTATGTTTTTATGTAGTTGGTAAATATGCGCGCACAAAACAATTTTAGACCTATATATGCTTTTTTTTTTGTTTGTTTTTTTTGTTTTCCCCCCCAAGCACAAATATATATATATATATATCTATTGATTTCAAATATTTTTGCAACATAATTATATGTGTGTATATACTTTATAATTTATAGCTATATTTTATGTAGTTGGTAGATATGTGCGTATAAAACGGTAATATATGTGCACAAAACAATTATAGACCTATATATGCTTTGTGGTTAATTTTTTTCTAGGGATGTAGTATTTGTTTTTTTATGTTTGTTTTTTTAATGTTTTTTATGGTTGTTGTGTTTTTTTCTACGCACATAGCAACGATAAATAGCCTGGCTTTTGATATTGTTGGAAAATTTGTGTGTACAGAATACTTATAGATTTCTATAAGCTTTTGTATTTTTTTCTATGGCTGTAGTACCCAATATTAGTAATTTGCTATAATATGTTGGACAATTACAGCATCCATTTTTATATTTATAGATGGCGCAATACTTTCCTGACAGCTCATGGAACGGTTATTATGATGACATTCCAGATTCGCAGATGTGTAAGTTTACATATGAATGCTGTTTTTGGTAGTACAGTGTTTTTAATTTCGAATAGCCACCTACAATTATCAAAAAAAAATAAATGTTTGTTTTCTTTCTACTATAGTGTTCGATGAAGAGAGTGTGCTTGAGAGTTCATGAATCTGCCAATCATGCGCCAGAGAGAGAAATAAACAGTAAGCATGTGCTACGATTTTTTAAAATAGCTAAATGTGTTTTAAATATGTATATCTCGCAGTAAATAGCCTTATGGTTTGCGTATAATGACCTATTTATATTTATTTTATTAATTATTATTTTTTTTCATTTTAGTTCCAGACCCTTTTAGGGTAACAACTAATGCCGAATCAGCTGTAATATCCTTGGGCACAACAACAACTACAACGCCATCCTGCAGGATTGTGGTGAAATCCGACCTAATTGACTTAACAGATACACAGGATGAGGACGGATCGGTGACACAAACAGTCACACAGGAAGAGGTTGCACCAGTGACAGAAACTAAGAAACGTAAGTATCATTTTATGCAGGCTGTAATATTTAATGTGAAATATCGTTTGGAATAAATGTGTTGTCTATAGAGCTTTATATTTTGTTAATTTGCACTTGCAGAAGGAAAAAGTGGGTTACCGAAATCATGCGCAGAAAAAAGACGTAGTAAACTGAATTCATGTCCAAAAGGAAGAGGGCAGGGGAAGAAAACTGGCGGCGCCGCTCCTAATGCACGTAAGTGTATGTTTTATCTAAGCTGAAATATGTAATGTGATTCTTTTTATGAGATCTAAAAGCTTTAATGCATTGTGTCTGGTTGGGAAATTGGCGGCGTAATTAATTCTTATATTTTGTTTATTTTTACTTGTAGCAAAAAAATTAAAAGAGAACCGCAAAAGAATTAATGCGTCGCTGTCCGCCTTCAGACAGACGCCCCCATCAATGGTCAATCAACCCACAACATCAACTGTCATGAGAGAGCCAACTACGCAACAAAGGAATAATGGACCGATAAGGACAACGCCGCTATCACCGATTTGTGAAAACACAACTAACCCACCGCATCTCAAATATGGGGGTGGGCCAATAAACAAAAGACTAAACACCGCTTTTTACGCCGTTCAGGACACGCCCACAGCAGCTGCTGAGACAGACAATTTAAAGAGACGAATCTTTGCTACACCTGATGCCAAACGTCAAAGAATAGACGGTGATGCCTCAGAAATGGCCGCTACAGCCCCAACCCCTACAACAAGTGCATTTAGCCCTACATACACACCGCCGCTTATAACCCAAGGCCCATGGGAAAGATCTTCACCAAATGCAACAGAAAATACAAGCGCACCAACACAGCTCCCGCAACTTATAACCTATGCCCTATGGGGGCGACAAGCGCAGGAGGACTTGGAGTATTTGGGAAGTAACAATCATCGCGTGAGTGCTATGGCAAATGATTTATTATGTAGTGTTTGGAACAGTTATATTTTACAAACAGCCATACCATCACCCTCAAATGCCGCCGCTTTAAGAGAGGTACGTGAAAAGCACGACAAATTGATGAGATATGTGGTGTTATATGAAAAAGATAGCTGTGACAATGCATGACTATGTATGTTGGGTAGTGGGGAATTGACTAGCGAAGTGGATGATGATACATACATTACAGAGTTTGTCTCTGCGGGCCCCAAGACCTACGGCTACAAATTAAATACTGGGAAAACGGTCTTGAAAGTTAAGGGTATAACGCTCAATGTGGCTAACGCACAGGTTATTAATTTTGACAGCTTGAAAGATCTTGTGTTGGATTACCCGGGCAATTCAGACTCTAAGACGCAGAAAAGAATAGGCATAGAACAGCCTGGTATTGTCAGAAATAAGAAGCTTTGGCGCATAGAGACAAGGCCTCTACACAAAACACAGAAGTGCATTTACACAAAAAGACAACTGGTAAATGACTATACCACACTGCCTTTTGGCTACTGAAACACATAGTTATGGACCCACGGATTCAACACCCTTTCTCATGCATTTTGGCCGGCCCTTCCAATTCTGGAAAGAGTTATTTTGTAAAACAGCTCTTATTACACTCCGACACACTTATGTCGCACAAACCTGAAAATGTTGTTTGGTTTTATGCATGTTGGCAAAAACTGTATGATGACCTCTCTCGTTTGTTTTTACACATCAAATTTGTTGAAGGGTTACCGCCTACTTTTACAGATGAGGAGCTGTTCCCACCTGACAAGGTAAATTTGGCAGTTGTTGATGATCTCATGGAAGCGGCTTGTGAAAACCTTGAAATACAGCAGGCATTTACCAAGTATGTTCATCACAGAAACCTGAGCATAATGTATCTTGTCCAAAATGTTTTTTGCCAGGGTAAAAAAAGCAGGACCATAAATCTGAACACTAAATATATGGTTCTTTTTAAAAACCTGCGTGATAAATTACAAATCACCACGCTAGCTAGACAAATGTACCCTGGTAAAATACGTTTCTTTTTAGAGGCTTTTGAAGATGCCACACACCCGCCTTACGGCTACTTATTGGTAGATTTACGGTCGGATACTCCGGAGGAGCTCCGCTTAAGATCTGGTCTGTTCCCACCGGACCTACCGGCTGTATATTTGTACAAAAAGCAGGGCTCTAAAAAGTATTTTTTTCCATCATCCTTGTCATTCTTGGCCGGGCATACACAGCTGTAAGATGTCTAACAGATTACGCAGAAACTGGACCATTTTAAAAGCTCTGGTGAAAGCAAAACCAGCGGTCCGAAAATCAATTTTACGTAATGCCAGTAACGATTTGATTTCAGCTATTGGTGAAATCGCGCTCAACATTTTAAAAGGAAAGATACCCCTGAAAGAGCGTCAAAAAAATATACTTAAAAAGTGGCGCCGCGCTATAAAGAAGTTGAGCGATAAAACATTCCCCATTAAAACCAAGAAACGTCTTGTGAACCAGTCTGGTGGGTTTATAGGACCGCTCCTCGGCTTTGCAATTCCCTTAATAACAGGGCTGATTGCTAACAGCGTTGGTGGTTAGTGATGGACCAGGCTGAGAAAATGTTCTTGGTGTCCAAACAAGAGCTAGATAAAATAAAGAGACCTTCTCCAAACACCACCGACATTCGCCAGTCTGTTACGCATCGTTTAGATGCAGAAATTAGTGAAATTTTGCGCAGGAATGACATACCTGATGATGAAAAAATTAAGAGATACACAGCTGTGCTACAGAGGTACTTGGTATTTGCCAGACAGGATGGTAAAGAAGCAGCTTCTTTAACATTGATAATGCCGCCCACATCTGATCAGAAGCAAATGACAAATTTATGATAACAGAGACAAAGATATTGTTGAAATTCTTAATCTTGTTAATGACCGCTTTAAGAAAAATGCCGAGCTATTGTTAAACAAACTGTTACAATCAGATGATTTGGCTATGTGGAATGCGAGGGGTGAATTTGTTTACAAAGGCCAAACTGTAACTGGATCAAACATGGTAGATCTAGTCCGCAGTGCGACCCAGAGTCATGCTATGGCCGCAAGTAAAACACCTCCTGGTTGGAAAATATTTATGGATGCTATGGCTGAATTAAATGTCCCCTCTACCGTGGTTGGTAACACAAGGACAAGAGACCTGCTCGACAGCCTCAAAAAACAGCTGCACGGCGAATCACCCGCAACGCCTCATACACCTGTCAGTCGCAGGATGCTTATTCCATCACCAGGACTAACACAGGGGATTTTGTTACCTAAAAAAAGAGTACTTCCAATGCTGCAAACACAATGGCTAACGCTCTAATTCTTTTGATGAACGGACTTAAATTAAAAGGATTGCCCCATACAGAAATTAGATACTTTGAGCGATATATGTACTGGGATAAAATGTTGCTTTGCATATTTTGCTTATTGTGTATAATGAATACTAGAAGTTATCTTTTAAATTTGAACAACGCATTTATAAAACATGTACGGAAAGACTGACAGGCAAAGCACAAGCAGGCAAATGCCTTCTACCAAAGAAATTTTGAGAAAGCATTATTATAATTTAAAAGCCGCCGGGTCTTATGGCGGTGTCGACAGCCTGCATAGAGTTGTTCGGAAGTATGGATTGAGCAGGAAAGCTGTCCGAGCCACTTAACTAGGTACAAATTTTTACCCTTCACTCGTTTTTTTCTTATAATTTTTTCTATCCGATAAATTCTGTTTTTATGAAGCGGCACTTTTTGTAGCTCATCATCATAGAACGATCCCTCAATGACTTCCCCAGCCAGATCTCTCAACTTATAAAGAGGCCTGAGACCTCTGGTGTTGATAGCTTGTATTGTAAAGATCTCTTCCGTGTAGCTTTGCTCATAACCTTTTGTAAATATACTTTTATAACAGGAAATTCTCACGTGGTCACCAACTGCAAGCGCCGGCTTAATCTTTTTAACACACGTATAATCTTGGTACAGATTTTTCCAGATTAACAAAGAATTGTTTTTTGTAACGGACGCCGGCTTGCATCGTATAGAGGAGTGGTATGTGTTATTATAACTTGTTAAGCTGTTTTGTAAATTATCGATGTATCGGTATGTATTTCGGTGTCTGAGATAGCGCCACAGCTTGGTTTTCAAAGTGTGATTAAAACGTTCTACGATGGCTGCCTTGACTGTGTTTGTTGTAAAAAAATGTTTTATTCCACGCTCTGCACAAAGCTTTTTCATAGGTTTATTCATGAATTCTCGACCTCTGTCGGTTTCTAGTTTTCTGGGTATTCGATCGCTAGTGCGAAATATGTACTCAAAAGCCTTAGCCACAGTTCCCCCAGCTTTATTGCGCAGCCCAACACACCAAGCATATTTAGATAAAACATCTATGACCGATAAAATATATTTCACACCGTCGTTGTAACTTGAAAATCTATCATAGACACCAGGTCAGCCTGCCATTGGGCGTCTATATCTGAGACAACAATTTTATTTCTTTTAATCTCCTTCTTAGCAGGCATGTATAAAGTATATGTGTCTTGTCTATTAAGCCAGTTTTTGACAGCTTTCCTGCTCAATCCATACTTCCGAACAACTCTATGCAGGCTGTCGACACCGCCATAAGACCCGGCGGCTTTTAAATTATAATAATGCTTTCTCAAAATTTCTTTGGTAGAAGGCATTTGCCTGCTTGTGCTTTGCCTGTCAGTCATGCTTAATATATGGTGGGGCGGTGTTTCACTGTGTGGGCTGGGGCAAGAGTGTGACAAAGGGGCGGGGAAAGGGTGTGAAAAAGGGGCCGGGGAAGGGTGTGAAAAAGGGGCGGGGAAAGGGTGTGAAAAAGGGGCGGGGGAAGGGTGTGAAAAAGGGGCGGGGAAAGGGTGTGAAAAAGGGGCGGGGAAAGGGTGTGAAAAAGGGGTGGGGAAAGGGCGTGAAAAAGGAGGCGGGGAAAGGGCGTGAAAAGGGGAGGGGCACCTGTCACTTTGAGTTTGATGTGACATGTCTAAGTACTCTACTTCTGGCCCTGTAACATGCATAGTGCAGACATGCAAACACATTCATTGCATCAAACCTATCTAGGGATTAGGAGCACACATCCTGACGTCCTCTCCTGGGACAGACAGTGCATCTTACCAATCGCACAAGGGAGCTATTGTAATGTATCCATGTGCACCATGCACATACACCAGCATAAGCTGTGTGCATGCTGACAAACACATACAGGGGAAGGAGGGAGTGCACTGAATTAGACCCTAGCCACAGGGGTCAGAAACAAGAAAAAAATACATATATCCAGGCACATCGCATCTAGTTAGGACATTAAATAAGTTATTAAGGAAAGGGCCAGAGTTGGGACACCTATGTTTGCCTGGGTGCTTCTGCGCAGTATAGGTGACTAAGCATAAGAATGCATTCTTCTGTGAACTAAGACCCCGGCTTTTAACTTAGCTGTAGGGATAATGGTTATGTCTGGATGAGTGAATCTGTGAATGCATTTGTTTGAACATTTGCATGCGAGAGTGCGAAGGGTTAATAGATTTTTCCATGCAGTGTCCATCCATCTTGCTGAGTTCCGCATACACGCTAGTGATGCATGTGCTGCTATGGTGTATGTGGCTTTTAGAACCGGGCAAGATAGATGGACACCGTGAGGAGGCTGCTACAGGACAGGTATGGTACAGGTACAGGTAATATGTAAATGCACACATGGGGGGGGCACATTTATACCAGGGGTGTAACTAAGATTAGAGATGGGCGAACCTCCAATTTTAGGTTCGTGAAAGTTCGGTTCGCAGGAACTTTCGCAAACCGCAATAGACTTCAAAGGAGAGGCAAACTTGGAAATTTAGAAAAATGATGGAAAAGATGTTTCAAGCGGTCTAATACCTGGACGGAGACATGCTAGAGTGGGATACACATCAAGTCTCAATAAAAAACCTAGTTTTGACACAAATCACTGTTTTAAGGTCAGAAATCACATTGAATGTTGAATTGCAGGCCTAAACTGCTTTACAACATCGTGCATGTGTGTATACATCTGTCAGGAAGTGTAATTCCTCCCTTCTCCTCCCTTCTCCTCCCTCCCTTTTCCTCCCTTTTCCTCCCTTCCTCCCTTTTCCTTCCCTCCTCCCTTTTCCTTCCCTCCTCCCTTTTCCTTCCCTCCTCCCTTTTCCTTCCCTCCTCCCTTCCCTCCTCCCTTCTCCTCACCTTTGGGGCTCCCTCTCTCTCTCCCCCCCCCCTTTAGAATGAAGTGATGTGGGCGGAAGTGGCGGGCAGGGGTGCTCAGTATTACCCCGAATGCAAAGATTACCCAAACATTCGGGTGAATTTTAAGGTTTGCCAAATGCGAACGCGAATAATACATTCCATGACGAATCTGAATGTGAAGTCTTCCAAATGTGCGCACTCGAATTCGGACGGATGGAGCTGTGGGTTCGGTTTCGGCCTCAGGATTTGGGGATGATGTCATTGGGCCAATCAGAAGTCCTCCAGCCAAGGACCTGGCAACCCTAGCAACCAATCAGAGGAGGGGAGCCTGGCCCTCCCCTGCTCTATATAAGGCGGTGGCCATCTTGCGGATCCACGCACTTGTGTGACTGCTTGGTACTGAGAGATTCTCCAGTGCTGTGCTGTGTCTGAGCAAGTGCATTTCACTGCTAAACCTAACGTTTTGCTTCCTAAACACCTCCTAAACACATTTAATGTTGTCTTATATAGTTAGCTAGTATTTTGATAGTTTTTAGTCAGCTAGTGTATAGTGTATACTGTGCTAGGCTTGTGTTAGTCTGTGTGCAGGCTAGGCCTGCTAGCCTAGGTAGCCTTAGCCTACTACTAGCTTAGGTAGGTTAGGGATTCTAGTTAGTTGTGTACTTAGTAGTACTAGTTTACTTAATTATTTATTACTACTGTAGTCTGTTACTTTATTAGTTTCAGTACTGTGTTAGTTACTGACTGTACAGGCCACCACCAGCATCCGTTGTGAGTAACCTGTGACTGTCACCTGCCCGAGCCTATTGATTGCGTCTGACAGTGTGTGACTGATTGTAATTGTCACCGACTGTCTGCCACAAGACTTACTTATAGTGCAGTATGCTAGATATTTCTTAGTTACCTGCATGCGTACTACTACTACTACTACTGTCTACTAGTACTACTAGTCACCACCAAGTCACCACCAACACAGACTTTATTAAAGTTTACACCCTTTCCCGCCCTCTTCTACTTTTTTTTTACTGTATTTGTATAGTGCACAATGACTGGCAGAGGTAGAGGTAGAGGGCAAGGCACCACCAGGTGAAGCAGCGCCATTGCAGGAGCCACTGCCAGCAGCAGCAGGTCTGGGACTGGTCCGCCGCCAGCCACTGACCGCAGGGAGGAGGGAGCAGAGGCGCAACAGCGTGTTGCGCCCATCTTTGAGACGGGTCGTCGCCCACGGCCCTTTGGGGAGAGTCAGGTGCCGGCTGTGGTGGAAATGATGGCGGGGCAGGGAGCCACCATTTCCAGCCAGGCCTCCGGCACCAGCGAGACCAGTGCCACCAGCACTCCGGTCCGCAGTAGGCCTCCACCAGCGCTTGAGGCCATGGTCACGGTGACCCCATCGACCAGCCTGCCCTCAATGAGCACGCTCTTCTCCCCTGAGACTGTGACCATGTACAGGGATGTTTTGGAGAAGTATGAGTTGGAAATGATGGGGCCATCCAAGGAGGAGGAGTTTGAGGTGCAGAAGTTTTTTGGCACTGAGGAGGAGGGGCGTGATGCAGGGGATGTTGGAGTAGAGGAGTTGGTTGATGCGGGCTCACAGGATATGTTTGGGGTTGATGATGATGACTTGCTGGATCCTTCCTATGTGCCACCATTACCACCAGCACAGTTGGTTAAAGGCAGCTCATCATCAGAGGAGGAGGCGTCTCTGGTGCAGAGGCGTGGAAGCAGCAAGGCAAGGCGGCCAGCACAGGGCGTGGAAGGCAGGAGCCACAGCCTGCTGCTTCAGTCGCTACCACCACCCGCAGCAAACCTCCAACTAAAACCAAAAAGGCACAATCCTCCAAGGGCACCCAAAAACCCCATCCCTCAAGCTGAAAGAGCAGGTTGAAGTCCCCAGTCTGGCGGTACGTCACCAAGTGCCCAGTGGACACGACACGTGCAATTTGCAACAGTTGCGGTGTCAGGCTCAGCAGAGGTCGCAATCTGCTCAAGTTGGGTACCTCATGCCTGCAGACCCACTTACAGAGCAGACATTTTGAGGACTTCAGTGAGTTGGAGATGCTGATGCAAAGTGGTGCAGGCAGTGGTCAGAGCCAGACAGCCACTGCACAGATTTCAGCAGCAGCAGCAGCTGACCCTCCTGCCCATCCAGCAGCAGCAGGAGCACAGCAGCAACTCACTTCCACCCCCCCCACCCCCGGGCAGCAAGTCCTCAGTGGCCTCATCAGCTCCCTCCACAGTGGCCTCCTCATCCTCCCGTGCAGGCAAACGCTGCCAGACCCTGCTCAGCGAAGCATTTCCCGGTGTGACCAAGGTGCTTCCTCCTTCCCACAGGCGCATCCGGTTGCTGAACGTGTTGCTTGCCCGGGCCATGTGCTCCCAGCTCCTCCCACATTCCTTTGTGCAGGAGGGGAGTGACAGAGCGCTGCTGCAGGTTGGGATCCCAGAGTGGCAAGTCCCCAGCCGCCACTATTTCTCCCGCAGGGCAATCCCAGCACTGCACCGCTCTGCCATGACGAAAGTGGGCCGTGCGCTGGATCAGGCTGTGAGTGCGCGGATCCACATAACCATGGAGTTATGGAGCAGCCGGTTTGGGATAGAGCGCTATCTGTCCTTTACGGCCCACTGGGTCAGCCTGGTGGAAAGCCCGAGCGAGGAAGCAGAAGCGGCACCAGTCGCCCACTACGTGGTGCCACCGTGCGGGGTCAGGGGAGAAGCAGCAGTTCCCGCCACCAAGCGATCCCATCTCTCCAGCAGCGTGAAGGCCCGGCACTGCCAAGCGCTGCTGGAGATGAAAAGCCTGGGGAAACACTCCTTGATGGCATCGAACATGCTCCGGTACCTCAGGGAGCAGGAGAGGACGTGGCTGACCCCCAGAGGCCTCACTGTGGGATTGGTGGTGTCCGACAATGCCGCCAACCTGCTGGCTGCCATCAGTAGGGTAGACTTGCTCCACGTCCCTTGCTTGGCCCACGTCCTGAACCTGGTGGTGCAAAAGTTCATGCGCACCTACCTGAGGATGGAGGAGCTGTTAGAAGCAGCGCGGAAAATTGTGCGCACTTTCCGAAAATCAGCAGCTGCCGCAGCAAAACTAGCAGACATCCAGCAGCAGGAGGGCCTGCCACGACACCGCCTCATCATAGATGTGCCAACTCGCTGGAACTCCACCCTGGCAATGTTGGAGTGGCTGGTTGAGCAGAGGAGGGCTGTCAACCGGTACATCTATGATGCCACTGGCAGCAGCAGCACCTAACTCCAGCTCCTCACCAACGCACAATGGGGGCAGATGCAGCAGGTCTGCTTGGTGTTTGCTCCCTTCCTGCAGGGAACCAACCTGGTGAATGAACAACGGGCATCCCTCTGCCAGTGGGTCCCCTTTGTTTGTCTGCTGGACAGGGCTCTTGGCGATTTGGTGGATTTGGGAGAGGAGGCCCTGAAGCAGCTGGAACAGCAGCCGCCTGCGCAGTCCACTGCTGTGCAGGTATTTGAGTCCCTGGAGGAGGATGAGGAGGAGTTGGAGGTGGTGGACGTTGCTGCTGGGGGGGGGGACATCGGAGCGCAGCAGCAGTGGTGCAAGGGTGGAGAGAGGAGGAAGAGTCTCAGGGGCAAGGAGGAGGAGGAGGAGGACGCTGACACTGATGTCTCTGTTAGACGGTCCACCCTGTTCCCCATGGCAGCGCACATGCTGCGCTGCCTGCGCACAGACCCCAGGGTCAAGTGGATGCAAGCGAGGGAGGACGCCTGCATCAGCATGATCCTGGATCCACGGCTGAGGGGGAGATGGGATCAGTTTCTGCCTGCCAGAGACCGTGAGCAGCAAGCAAGGGAGTTGCAGGAGATCCTTGTTCGGCGACTCGAGGAAGCCTTCCCCCCCGCCTTCCACCCCCTCTGTCCCTTTCCAGCAGCCAGCACAGCAGCCAGTGCCTGTGGCCAGCAGCAGCATCAGGCGCCCCGGAGACCTGCTGTCATTGACGCAGGCATTCTACATGAAGGTACAGCAGCCAAAAGAGGAGGTGCGGACAGCAGCCACCTTTGCTGAGAGTCACAGCCAGCGCAGGATCCGGCTGGTAGCCGACTACATGGGGTCCTTCAGTGGGCTTGACACCAGCAGCAAGGAGCCTGAGGACCCCATGGAGTACTGGGTGGAGCACTTGCACATCTGGAGGGAGCTTGCGCAGTACGCCCTGGAGGTATTGTCTTGCCCCCTTCCAGCGTGCTGTCTGAGAGGTGCTTCAGTCACCGAGAAGCGCTCTCATCTGTCCACAGAGGGCATGGACAGACTGACATTTTTGAAGATTAACCAGGCCTGGACAAAAGGCACGTTCCTGGCACCTGTTGTCGGCAAAAGGAGGACATGAGGTGCCTGCCTGGGAATTACAATAATAATAATATAATAATAATCCGAACATTTGTATAGCGCTTTTCTCCTTTCAGACTCAAAGCGCTCAAGAGCTGCAGCCACTGGGTCGCACTCAAGAGGCCACCCTGCAGTGTTAGGGAGTCTTGCCTTGAACTCCTTACTGAATAGGTACTTGACCTAGCCAGGATTCGAACCCTGACCTCCCATGTCAAAGGCTTAGCCCTTAACCAGTACACTATTCAGCTACCACAATACATTGCCTGCTGCCTGCCATACGTGACGACTCCTCCTCCTCCTCCTGCTGGCCTGCTGCATTTATTTATTTATGAATTTATTTATGTATTTATTGTATTTCCACATGACTCCTGTGAGGCACAGCAGAGCCGCCGCCGCACAGGGCAGCATTCCGGCGGTCTCCGCTTCACAGATGACGCTCTCTGTGTCCCAGCCGGCGGATTCCGCCACTCATGCGGAGCCGCCGGCACAGAGCAGAGGGAACACCACCGCCGCTGGCAATATGGCGGCGGGTCCCGCAATTCACCCGGCGGACTTCGGAGTGCACGCTGACCGGGAGCCTGGCCTCTCTGACATTCAGAGGCAGAGACTCATGCGCACGCACGTGAGGCGACAGGACTCTTACCTCCTACGAAGGAAGGTCAGCTGACTCTCCAGTCAGCTGACCTCAGGAGGTCTCCAGATTGGCTTAGCTCCTGGGCGGGCTGGCTGAGTTACACTCAGCATAAAAAGAGCTGGATGTCAGTTCTTCTTTGTCTGCTGTCGTGTAAACACTTCTGTGTTAGCGCTCAGACCTTAGTGCAGTGCCCTGGTGTTGATACTAAGGACTTCACACCTTAGCCTAGGATTATTTTTGTATATTGATCTGTGTTTTGACTCTGGCTATCCCTGACTATTCTTTCTCTTACTGATTGTGTACTTTTGCCTATCTGATCCTTGTTGCCGCCTGCCTGTCTAACGATTTCTCTTCTGCCTTCCGCTCCTGTACTGTTGCTGCCATCTCTGTTGCCGAACCCTTGCCGGTCTGACCTTTCTCCCTTCAGTGGAACGTCTCCCACTGGAGGGTTACCTCTGAGGCTTGCCTCTCCGAGACGCCTACCCCAAGCAGACGATTACTGCTGGGGGTCGAGATTCCTCACTCAGTCTGGTCAGAGGATCTCACGCACGGGGTTCCCATTCAGAGGTAACCACACCTCTGAGGAATTACAGTGTGGTGGACATTTCCACACCATCTGATATATTACTGTCTTATTGTGTTTATTGCTGGTGTTCAGAGGTTAGCAATATATCGGATTATCGGTGATACTGCAGATCATCAATAATCGGGTATATATCTGCATTCTTGGTGATACTGCAGATCGCCAATAATCAGATACTCTCTGCGTGCTGACACCGATCATGACAGAACAGCAGACCATTGGTATGGAAGCACTTCGCGGTCAGATCGAGACTCTAACCACTTCGCTCAATAACCTCATCGAGGTGGTTAATACACAACAGACTCAGATCAACCAGTTGGCTGGGTCTGTACGGGTCTTGCAGACGACTGTGGCCACAGTGCAATCCCCTCCGGTCACAGATCTCCGCATGTCAGTGCCCGAAAAGTTTTCAGGCCAAAGATCAGACTTCCAGAATTTTCGTAACCGGGTTCTATCTTATTTTGAACTACGACCTACTCAGTCAGGTTCTGAGCAGCAAAGAGTGACCTTTATTAAAACTTTACTGTCCGGAGACTCGCAAACCTGGGCATACGGTCTTCCGCCCGAGGATGCAGCTCTCACCTCAGTAGAGGAATTTTTCAAAGCAATGGCCATAATTTATGACGATCCGGATGCTTCGATCACTGCCGAGAGGAAGCTCAAAAATCTCAGGCAGGGTCGAGACACGGTTGAGGTCTACGCGGCAGAATTCAGAAAGTGGGCCGTGTCATCTAGGTGAGGATCTCACGCCTTGTTAGATTGTTTTCTGTCAGGCCTGTCAGATGCAGTCTCTGAGTTATTGTTGGGACACCCAGAACCCAAGTCAGTGGATGACGCCATTTCCCTGGCGATAGGGGCGGACCGCAGACTGCGTTATCAGCGCCAGTCAAGGGGCAGGAATGCAATGAGAGTCTTTTCTCATGCTTCCTCAGCGCCTGCTCCTTCTACTGACGAACCGATGCAAATTGGTCATTCTCAGTTGACTCGAGCAGAGAAAGATCATAGAAGGGCAGAGAACCTTTGCCTATATTGTGCTGAGCAGGGTCATATTGCTCAAAATTGCCCCAGGAAATCAGGAAACGCTGCTGTCTAGGTGTAGTTAGAGGTAATACCCCAGACACACAGAACTTACCTCTAGGTCAGAATAATCTGTTACTTCTCCCGTGTTCCATTTCCTGGGGGGAATTTTACGGTTTGTACGGAAGCTTTTGTGGACTCAGGGTCCGCAACCAATTTTATAGATTATGATTTTGTTAAGGGATTAGGGGTTCCCTTACAACCCTTAGACCGACTAATTGTCGTCACCGCAGTAGATGACTCTCCTCTACAGTGTAGATCCCCTCTTTCGCAGACCCCGAGCTTGTCATGTACGATAGGGGTTTTACATAAGGAGAGCCTTCAGTTTCTTGTTTTACGCATGGCAACCTCCACCGTTATTCTTGGTATGCCCTGGTTACAGCTCCATTCCCCACAGATACATTGGGCCTCAGGTCAGTTACTCAGCTGGTCACTCTATTGCCATACTCATTGTTTGGGGAAGGTTGCCATATGTGCTGCCAAGGTAGAGGTCAAGGGGGTGCCCACACAGTACGCTGAGTTTGCAGACGTATTTTGTCCTAAGGCCGCTGATAAACTCCCACCACATCGGAGTTTCGATTGTCCTATCGATCTAAGATCGGGTTGTATGCCTCCTAAGGGTCATCTTTATAATCTCTCCGGTCCAGAGAAACAGGCAATGAGGGAATACATTACTGAGAACCTGGCAAAGGGGTTCATCCGCCCTTGTCGGTCACCGGCCAGGGCGGGTTTTTTTTTCGTTAAAAAAAAGGATGGAGGCCTTAGACCCTGTATTGACTAAGGAGGTCTAAACAAGATCACCATAAAGAATCTCTATGCATTACCTCTGATAGACGATCTCTTTAGTCAGATTACCAATGCCACTATTTTTTCAAAATTGGACCTACGTGGGGCATACAACCTGGTACGCATTAGGGCTGGTGACGAGTGGAAGACGGCCTTCAATACACCCGACGGGCATTACGAGTACCTAATTATGCCCTTCGGGTTGTGTAACGCCCCGGCCGTCTTCCAGGACTTGATTAACAAAGTTTTCAGGGAGGTGTTTGGGAGATTTGTCGTGGTATATCTAGACGACATTTTGTTTTTTTTTCCCCAAACCTCATAGAACATTGTAAGCATGTCAAATATGTCTTGAAGAGGTTGAGACAAAAAGTATTGTATGCAAAACTAGAGAAGTGCCTCTTTGAGGTCACTCAAGTTCCTTTTCTGGGGTACATTATTTCTACGTCAGGTCTTTCTATGGATCCAGAAAAGGTTTCATCTGTGTTGGAGTGGCCACAACCGGCAGGCTTGAAGGCACTCCAAAGATTCCTTGGTTTTGCTAACTACTACCGGAGATTTATCAAGCGATTCTCTTCGGTAGTAGCCCCTTTGACTAGTCTCGCCAAGAAAGGGGCTGACCCTTATCGATCACCAGAAGCCCAGACAGCCTTTAACACCCTTAAGAAATTGTTTTGCTCGGCACCGATCTTGAGACATGTCGAAGTCACCCTTCCCTTCATGCTGGAAGTGGATGCCTCAGAGGTTGGGGTGGGGGCAGTCTTGTCTCAACGTTCAGGCCCACAAGGCAAGACACATCCCTGTGCCTACTTTTCACGTAGATTCTCCCCTGCCAAAAAGAACTATGACGTAGGTAACAGGGAACTTTTTGCCATCAAGCTAGCCTTTCAGGAATGGCATCATTGGCTTGAGGGTGCGGAGCATACTATTACCGTATTTACTGACCATAAGAATCTGGAGTATATTGAGGGTGCCAAAAGGCTTACTCCCAGACAGGCCCGCTGGTCTTTATTCTTCTGTTGCTTCAAATTTGTCATCACCTATATCCCAGGTTCAAAAAATGTTAAGTCAGATGCTCTCTCCAGGTGTTTTTGTTTTTTTTTTTTTCTTTTTTTTTCTTTTTTTTTTCAAACTCAGATGCATTTTTGATATGGGAAGTTTATCAGCTTATGGTCTAGTCGCTTAGACGCCCAAACCAGCACTGAAAAATGCCTTCATCATTGTTTGAGCCATACATAGTTGAAACTTTATTTCACTATATTTATGTCTATGCGTGCTTCAAAAACCATAAACTCCTCCCTTCCCTTACGCAACTCTCCCCATTCCAGAATTAACCATGTCTTACCATATCCTGTATCCCCTATATCTTAAATGAAAGCGAGATAAACAGAGGAACACCAAGAGCCCCAATAGTGTAGTATGTATTGACAAAGGGGATAATGACAAAGAGTAATAGTTGTTATACTCACAAGCATGGGTCACCAATAGGCAACCACTGTAAAGGCAGGTGGGGAGATTATCCTGACCCCACTCAGGAATAAGAAGTCGCTCTCTGTAGATAGTAGAAAAGGGTCGCAACCCTCCACCCAGGGTGGATACAATATTATATAGGAGAGAACAGAGGCGCCAAAAGGGTAAAAAGGGTTTTAAATGAGCTTAAAAGCCAAAAATTTGGTAATTAGAGGAGGCAGTGGTGGACTTACCTCCTCCAAGCAGACACAACACGACTGTACATTCAGTCTATTTATTAACGAACTCCAGATAAAACAAAGCAACACGTTTCACGGGTCAGTGCCCGCTTCCTCAGGCAATAGAAAAAGGAGTTACAGCATCTAGCAAAACAAACAACACTCGGCACCTATGTCACCTCTCGGCAGAGGTGCCGAGTGTTTGTTTTGCTAGATGCTGTAACTCCTTTTTCTATTGCCTGAGGAAGCGGGCACTGATCCGTGAAACACGTTGCTTTGTTTTATCTGGAGTTCGTTAATAGATAGACTGAATGTACAGTCGTGTTGTGTCTGCATGGAGGAGGTAAGTCCACCACTGCCTCCTCTAATTACCAAATTTTTGGCTTTTAAGCTCATTTAAAACCCTTTTTACCCTTTTGGCGCCTCTGTTCTCTCCTATATAATCTTAAATGAAAGGGAGGTGTAATAACCTGTTGTTCTTGCAACCGAGTATGTATACACATTCAGAAACTCTTACATTCAACCAAGCATACCCTTCCTTAACCCATAACCCATCCATATTAACCTGACCCAACCCACCTGACCACCCCACCTTTCCACTCTTACCCCCACTCGTGTTATACAGTGTAGCCCCTAACCCATCTTATTATATGTATACTTATTGCTTATCCATAAAATTTTTTGTAATTGACAGCCAGGTATCCCTATAGTATCTGACCCACTGAGTACAATCTAAGTCAGGTATGTGATCTGCTGTGTCGCCGTTGATTTTACTGCCAGACAACAGATCCATTCTGCTCAACCAGTCATCGAGATGGGGGGGGAGTCGAGTCTTTCCATTTTTCTACTATCATTCTTTTTGCAACTTTTGTTCCTAGCTCTTTAATTAGAGCACTTTTACCATTGCCTGCTTCGGATATGCCAAAAATAGCTTCACTTGGAGAAAGTTTAAAGCCCTCTTCTAGCAGGTTTTTACAAAAGCATATTATACTATCCCAAAGGGTCTTTGATATGGGACATGCCCACCACATGTGCAATTCGGACCCGTCCTCCTGCCCACACCTCCAGCACAATTCTCTTTGTTTGGAATATTTTTGTATTCGTTACGGGGTAATGTACCATCTAGCAATGGTCTTGTACTGGGTAAGCTGGAGATCAATATCAGGGATCATCCAATTTTTATGCCAAATCGTGAGCCATTTACTTTTAAGCGAAAGGCCGAGGTCTCTTTCCCGTTTTGTACAATAGTGTGGAGTAAAATTTTGACTTTCTCCTTGGCAAATAAGTCTATTAAGTTTGGATAATGCTTTGTCCATTTTTTTATTAAGGAGAATATGTTTTTCAAAAATATTTGGGTCGTTCCTTAATCTGACAAACTTGAATTTTAATTTATGTATAAAACTTCTCGCTTGCATTGTACCCCAAGTCTCCTTTTGCCTACGATTGTTTAATATGCCAGGTATCCCCAATGCAGGGTTTCCCCAGAGATTGATAATGCGCGTATCAGGGCTTATCGTGTTTCTGGAAAACCAGGACCTCACCAAGCCAGGCATGAAATCTGGATTCTCCCTTAAAGTGGTAAGTGGGGATGGGCCTGTGTCTTTGTGCCATTTTGAGACAAACCAAAAAAGAGTTTTTACTGTTGGTTTAATCAAAGGGTGATCCGTAGTGGAGCAAACTTTATAGATGTTTCCTGGAATCCACGAGAAAACTAAATCTAAGTTACATTTGTCCTTTTCTAAGATAGATCAAGCTTTACCAGATCCAATGGGGGAAGATTCTATCTTCCAGTCCAAGACCCTTGCCAAGTGTGCACTACTATAGTAATTTATAATGTTTGGTGCGGCTAGGCCTCCCTCCTCTTTCTGCCTAGAAATAAGTTTATAACCAATTCTACGTCTGGATTTACTCCAGGTAAAATTTGGAAAAATTTTATGCCAGTTTTGGAACCATGAGTTGGGGATAGCCACCGGCAGGCTCCGCAAGAGAAAAATAAGTTTAGGTAAAACCAGCATTTTTAATATGCTGATCCTACCAATGACATTAAAACAGGGTCGATCCCATGATTGAAGTTTACACTTGTACTCTTTAACAGTCTTAGAAAAGTTAGCCATGAACAGGTCGTTAGGGTCTCTAGTGAGGGTAATACCAAGATATTTAATTGCTTGATCACTCCATCTAAATTTACTGTGTGTTTTAATAGCATGCACGGTGTCACGTGAACAACCCAAATTCAAGATTATAGTTTTAACCTGGTTAATCTTAAAATTAGAGTGTAAGGACAATACCTCGAGAAGTTTCTCACACCTGGCGATGGATTGGATTGGTTTGATCAAAGTTAGTAATAAATCATCCGCGTAGGCAAGTATTTTAATCTCCTCCGTCTTTGTTTTAACTCTTTTAACCATGTTGTCATTCTGAATTAGTTGTATAAATGCTTCTAAACTAAAATTGAAGAGCCATGAAGACAATGGGCAACCTTGCCTAACCCCATTTTTAATATTGAAAGTATTGGACACGGATCCGTTTATATTGACGCCTGCACTTTGATTGATATATAATTTCTTTATTCTGTTTATAAAGTTCCGGCCCAAACCCAATCTTTCCAATATAGCAAAGACAAATTCCCTTGATAGACGGTCAAATGCCTTTTCTGCATCTACTGCAACCATAACTGCTTCTATTTTTCTCTTTTTACAAGTATGGATCAAATTTGTTGCAGCGTAAATATTGTCTTGAATTTGGCTATTTTTGACAAAGCCCGATTGTTGTTTGCCCAGAATTCTATCGGCAACCCTGGTCAGTCTATTTGCCAATATTTTTGCATAGATTTTCACATCGCAATTTAATTGTGAAATTGGCCTGAAGTTTGCACAGTCTAAATTTGATTTCCCTTCTTTAGGGATTAGTGTTAGTATAGCTTGGTTAGATTCTTTTGAGAAGGTAGCAGTTCCGTCTTTGTTATTGACCAAGTTGCAGAAAAGAGGGGCCAAAATATGAGCAAAGTGCTGATAGAATTCTATGCAGTAACCGTCAGGGCCCGGGCTTTTCCCCTTCTGAAGCTTAGACACTGTTTCCAGAAATTCACTTTCAGTCACTGGTGTTTCGAGCATTTCACGGTCTCTATTATCTAAGATGGGTAGGTTAATATTTTCTAAATATTCTCTTGTGTTTGTGGGTTTTGGTATGTCAGTGTTGTATATACTTTCAAAGAAACTAGAGAATATCTTACCTATGGTTTCGGTGTCCTGAACAATGCTTCCATCTTGATTTTTTTATTTGGTGAATGAAATTATTTCTTTGTTTTTTGTTGAGTAGGTCTGATAGTATTTTACCTGGTTTGTTCTTCCCGTGTATGTACTGTTTTTTTTAAATTTTTGTACTCCTGTGAACATTTGTTATCAAGCAACTGATTTAGTTCTGTCTTAATCTTTGTGAGCTTAAGCAAAGTTTTAGATGAGGGCCAGGTTTTATGTTCTGCTTCTTCTGATTGTAGGTGGGCGAGAAGCTCAACAATCCTTTTCTGTTTTGCCTTTTTTTTCCTAGTACTTACCTGAATCAGAACTCCTCTAGATACACATTTTAAAGTGTCCCAGAGGATTGATGGTGACGTTACAGACATCAAATTGAATTTAATAAATTCATTTAATGACTCAGCTATCTGATGTCTGGTGTCTTCTTCCTCTAGTAACGTTTTATCTAGTCTCCAGACTTTTTTCTGAGGTGATTTAAGGCCTAAATAGATTGTCATAATTACGGGGGCATGGTCTGAAAAAGTAATATGGCCAATTGAGACGTCAGAAACTGAAGTGATAAGATTTTCAGGGACTAGGAAATAGTCTAGCCTGGAATAGTTTTGATGTACGCTAGAGAAAAAAGTGTAGTCTTTTTCGTCTAGATTTTTAATTCTCCATATATCGACAAGTTTTAAGGTCTTGAGTTCATTTTTGAAATTAACAATGTCACGTTTGGGAATACATGAAAGCCCTTTGGAGGTATCATATTTGGGATCAATCGTGAGGTTAAAATCCCCACCAATAACTAACTGTTAAGCCAACTGCTTTATCTTTGACTTTATTGAGGAAGTTAGTCAAAAAGGCCACTTGACCTTTGTTGGGGTTATACACATTAGCTAATGTTATTTGTCTGCCATTAACCGTCCCCAACACTATCAGTTCCCTGGCTTCTTTATCTTTGTATACGTGATTTATACATAAGTCCATCCCGGATCTTATTGCAATCGCAACGCAGCATGCTTTTTTTTGCTCATTGAAGTTAATGATCCATTCTTTATATCTTTTGTCAAAGAATCTCGGGGTTTTTCCCTTTTGAAAATGTGTTTCTTGAATAAAGGCTATGTCAATTTTATTCTTTATTAATTCATCAATAATTCTTCTACGTTTACATCCGGAGTTGGCACCTTTAACATTAAGTGTAAGAATTCTTAATTTATCAGTCATATTAAAGGTTTATTTATTAAGGCCAGAAGAGAAGGGAGTACACTCTGTACAAGTTGCGCAAGATGGAGCAGGAAGTCGGGACAGCGTTGACAGATCAGGTCAGAATAAGCAACAACACACTCGTACATACCATTCAAAGACTCACATCCATTTAACCTTTCAACAAACAAGCCAGTCTTGTCCGGGTTGACAACTAAGAGTTGCCGTAGAGTAACGGACTTTCCTGTTCCAATATTGATTGACATCAACTGGAACAGAGCCCCGCTTATCAGGGAAGATGCCTACAATTCCTCCTATTTGGTAATATGTTTAGAGCGGTGAGGGAGAGTGCAGACAAAGTATAGAGAAAAAAACAAAAAAACAAAAAAAAAGGAGAGAAGGGAGAACAGACATAAAAAAAATAATATAACAAAATTACTATGCATTTTAAATGTCCTCCCATCCTGGGATCGTCACTGATGGTAGGCCGAGGTTGTTTAGGAACTTTTGCGGTGGTTCCCCATCATTGAGAATGCATGTCTTCCCATCAATTGTGGCTCTCAGGGAAAGAGGGAAACCCCACTTATAGATTCCCCCCTTTTGCTTGATTTTTTCTAGCAATGGTTTCAGTAGTCTCCTACGATCAATTGTTCTTTTGGACAGGTCTGGGAATAGCTCGATTTTCCATTCGTTGAACTTAAGAGAACCTAGGGCACGTGCTTTAGTTAGAATCTGTTCCTTTTCATGGAAAAAGTGCACTCTGCATAGGACGTCTGTGCTTTTAAAGCTTGAGATTTCTTTTTCTTTACCAATTCTGTGGATTCTATCGATTATGATGCCTGATGGTGAGTTGTTGCCGGTTATCTCTTTAAAAAGCCTTGCGGCAGTTTCATGTAAATCCTTGGAGGGAATCGATGAGGGGAGCCCACGGATTTTAATGTTGTTCCTACGGCTCCTATTCTCCAGGTCATCTATTTTATGCGTAAGATCTTTTAATACCTTTTTATGTGTTGCTATCTCTGCATTATAAGATCCAACATGTTTAGTATTCTCTTCTGAGTTTTTTTCCAAGATGCCTACCCTATCAGACAACTGTAACATTTCCTCCTTAATCGATTTAAGCTCGCTGCTCATAGCGTCTCTTATTGAGGATTGAACTGTTTCCACCACCGTTTCCTTAATCTTTACCGTGAAATCCTCCAACATCCTTTTTATTTTTTCGTCATAGAACGTTTCACTGGGATTTTCGTAAGCCGCGGTTGTCTGGCTAGGGGCGGTTGGCTGAGCTTGCGGGTTAGTAGCTGCAGTTGTAGTGTGCGTTTTTGTGGATTTTGCTGATTGTTGAGAAGCGTCACAAAGTTCAGAAATTTTTTTTATATGTTTATTTATGTCTTTTGGTGTTACAGACCCCTGTGGGCCCAAAATTCCTGTATTTTGCTTTGGAGGAGTTAGTGCGGCCGATGGTTTATCGTTGTTCATCTTGCCAAGTTTTGATGTGTCAGAGATAATATGAAAACCAAAGTTGCTGAGACCTTTCTCTTTGTCTGTTTGCCTTACTTTCTGTCTCTGTCTAGTCCCAGCTGCCATCTGCCACTGACCCCCACAATAAGTAGAAGAGTGTGGGCCTTCTAATTACGTTTAAAAAGTAGTTGGTGGTAGTGGAGTGGCTCTGTTTATCGCGGGAAAGAGTCAGAGAGAAAAATTAGAAAATTTAAACTGCCAGAGCCTGCTACATTCACTCACATTAGTGTAGCAATTTACCAATGACAGCAATATAGTGGCGAAAGCAAGGAGATCAACCGCTGCAATAATGTAGGGGTGCCAGCTTAATACAGTTGCTATGCAAATAGTATCAGGCACCAGCTGATAAACAGAGACAACATCAAGCAACTGTTGATAAGCAGAGATGGCATCAAGCATCAGTTGTATACAGAGATGGAGTCAGGCATCAATAGAGGCAATTAGGCAATTAAGCAATACAGTTGCCATGCATTAGTTTCAGTATATGCAATAGTATCAGGCATCATTGTTAAACAGAGATAGCATCATGCATCAAGCAAACCTTGAAAACGCAGAGATATCATCAAGCATCAGTTGTGTGTTGAAATAGAATCAGTAGATGCAATAAGGCAGAAGGTACAGCAGAGACAGAGCAAGGAAACATTTTGTAAGACGGCTCATGCAGATGAGTGTTGAGCAGGGTTATACTACACCAGATCAGATGCGGAGGGGATGTTCACGATCTCTGCTTGATCTCTTAATAGCTATTTCTGACCAGCAGGCAATCTGGAACGCTGGCAAAGTAAATACTCTGACATTCTGCGGCAGGAAGGTGAAGGGTGGTGAAGGAGTGATTTAGATGCTGCTACTCCAGTCCTTCCCTCCACGCTCTTTGCTGGCCTCCTTAGGTAAATAATCAGGCAATAAAAATGCAGCCTTCTGTTAATTAACCTCTGCAGTTCTCCGTGCGCACACAGTCTGAAGCAGGTATCTCCTCAGGGAAGCTTGACTCGTGGACGGCAGTGAGTTATAGTGACACAGACAGAAGCTTGAAGCTCGAACAGCAACTTAATTGGACGCCTAATCATCTAGCTCAGGAGTCCGTCTCAGCAGACCAGCGTGCACAGCAGCTCAGCATCGTTACACATTGCTACTCAGAGACACCGCTCTGCTCTGGAGCAGGGAACAGGAAGAGGAAGTGAGGCAGCACCTGACACTACGGGGCGGATCTCACACATACATCTCCAATAAAATTTAGTGGGCTTTCATGCAGCCAACTTTCAGTTGGCTGCATGAAATAGTTTTTTTTTTATTTAAAAAAAACCCTCCCGCAGCCGCCCTGGCGATCTTAATAGAACGCCAGGGTGGTTAATTGCCAACCCATAGTTTACCCTTTCCATACCGAACGGATCTAGCCTTTAAGTGGAGCTGAACTCTTGCACAGGATAGAAGGAAAACATGGAGGAAGGCACCCAGTATGTATTTAGGAAGTCTAGCCAGTCTAATTCCCTCTCATCTGTGATTAATCACCGGTGTTAATTGATCTCTCAGCTGTCAGCTGGCTGCCTCAGCAGAGCAGCTAATTTGTAAACACAGGATCTTAATACTGTCTGATTCATGAAAGCAGGAAGTAAACACTGCAGATTTATTGCAGTGTATTTGTCAGTTTTACAAAAAGAAATGTTTTTCTTCAAAGGTTATTTTACTTTTGCTTATCTTTAAAGGGACACTTAAGTCAAACAAAAAAAATGAGTTTTACTCACCTGGGGCTTCCAATAGCCCGCTGCAGCTGACCAGTGCCCTCGCCATCTCCCTCCGATCCTCCTGGCCCCGCCGGCAGCCACTTCCTGTTTTGGTGACAGGAGCTGACAGGCTGGGGACGCGAGTGATTCTTCGCGTTCCTGGCCACAATAGCGCCATCTATGCTGCTATAGCATATATCATATACCATATAGCAGAATAGAGGGTGCTAATGTGTCTGGGAACGCGAAGAATCACTCACGTCCCCAGCCTGTCAGCTCTTGTCACCAAAACAGGAAGTGGCTGCTGGCGGGGCCAGGAGGATCGGAGGGAGACAGCGAGGGCACCGGACAGCTGCAGGGGGCTATTGGAAGCCCTCGGTGAGTAAAACTCATTTTTTTTGTTTGACTTAAGTGTCCCTTTAAGAGCAGAGAGGAAGTTCTGCTGTGTGTTCAGGTCTGCTAAAAGGTCCAGAGCAGTCCTTTTCAGGGGCGTAGCACTAGGGGTTGCAGAGGTAGCGACCACATCGGGGCCCTTGGGCCAGAGGGGCCAGAGGGGCCCCGGAGGGCCCTCCCTCAACTACAGTATTAGCTCTCTATTGGTCCTGTGCTCATAATAATCACTTCTATAGATATTTTGAATAGTGGTAATCATTAACAAACTGTTCCCCATCCCCTTCTTGCACCTCTGACACTGTAGTTGCCATTGGCAGGATTTGGTGCGCCGTATCAATTGTTATGTATAGAGTGCTTGGGGGGGGGGGGCGTTGTAAAACTTGCATCGGGGCCCACAGCTCCTTAGTTACGTCACTGGTCCTTTTCACTGTTTTGCTACATCATTACTGTGATTGGTTCACTGTAATGTCAAGGTCAGGAGCCATTGAAATTGGTTCCTGACCTAGATGCAGAAGCTCTGCTGTCAGTGACAGCAGATGTGAGCGGGCTTCAGCAACAGAACAGAAAGTGTGACAAGACTGAGTGACATGGCTGATTGACATCTACGCCCTGGCAAGGATAGCCGCACCCAGACAAGGTGTTAATTTCAGTCATCAAGGTCTGGAAGTGATTAAAGTACTTTTCACTGCTCAAGGGCTCAGCTAGCCCCAGTGAGTGTCTCCTACTGACTGGAAGGTCTGTTGTAATCTTGATTACTGTGATGGGTGAATTACTTTGTTTCTGGCAGCGTGTTGAACATGAGCAGAAGAAAGATGAGGAATATGGCATTCAGGGTAAGAGGTTAAAGGGCAAAGGGGGCACACCAAAGATGATTCTGCAGGAGATCGTGCCATCACCTCACAGAAGACTGAGCATTCTCAGGGTTACCACATCCATGAAATCAGAGGCTGCAAAGAAAAGTAAAACGAGAATCAAGGTGAGCATTTTTGGCAGTAAGTTAGTTATTTAGGTTGAAAAAAGACCCACATCCATGGTTTTCACCCCTACAACCCAGGTTTTCACCCCCCCCCCTCCTATAAACGCAGATTTAGAATTTGCCATTGCTACTGTATAGGCTAACAAGTGTAGCTTTCAATTTCTGCCCAGTACAGTATACATCATGTGTAACAGCTCGGGCTGTATTATGCTATAAATCTCACATGCAAGCAACTGTTTTTTTCTTTTTTTTGCAATGCCATGCAGTTTTACAGTGCAGGTACAGATCTGATTCAGTAGCACTTAATGGAAAATTAAAGGCAATAATAAACTGCAAAGGCTTGTTTTTTCATTGTCTTATCACAGATTCCAAATACACAAGTGAAAAATAGGCGCTGTAATTTCAATTATCTTACTAGTGTCCTTAGCAATTGGCAAAATGCGTGTGATCTGAAAATTAGAGCGATGTGTGTACAGCGTAAACCAGCCTTTCTCAACCTTTTTACCCTGGAGGAACCCTGCAAATAACTTTTGGATCTCAAGGAACCCTGCATTTATTTTGCAGGAGGCGTGGTCTAGGTGAGGCTGTTTATTTCACTACCCCCCTATTATACTGCCTCCTTATCCTAGTGCTTTTTATTAAAGGGCCCATTATTATTTTGAGACATAATTTAGTGCTTATTTGTACAGTACCCCCTATTATAATGTGCTCTATTATACTTCCCCCTCCCCCGCCATGCTTGATGGGGGGAGGGGAATGCCAAGGAACCCCTGCAGATTACTGAAGGAGCCCTGGGGGTCCAGGGAACCCTTGATGAGAAAGCCTGGTATAAAACTTCCCTTAAGTGACCTGCGCCGCACAGTTTCATTTAAAACAAGAAAAAAAAAATCTCCACATAAAGGGTGTTCGTATTAAGGGGGGGGGTGAATAAATATTACTTACTGTAATTTTTTTGGGAATATAAGATGCTCTGAACTAAAACATGCACCTGGGTTTAGAGGGCAAACAAGGGGAAAAATACTAAACCTGGTGCCTCCATGGTCCAGGAGCATCTTGTAGATGTTCTCCCCCCAATTACTATGTTCCTCTTGTACCTCCTGCATCCCAGTTGTCCTCTGTGCCCTGGTTGGTTACCTTGTCCTTGTCTGCCCCCCTGTGTCTCTCTGTACCCCGCTTTTCCCCCTCTCTGCCATCCTGTGTCTTCCTGTGCCTGATTTCCCCCCTCTGCCCTCTTGTGTCCCCCACTCTGCCCTTGTCTTTCTGTGCCACTTTTGTCCCCCTCATGTCTTCCTGTGCCCTGTTTGTCCACCTCTCTGCCCTCCTGTCACTGCCCATGTATAGTTAAGAACAGTGCAGAAGAGGAGAGGTCTGCAATCGCAATTCATTATAGTGCTCCTACTCGGAGAAGATGTTTACCACATTTACATAAGCAGTCACGGTCTCTTGGAATATATGCCACTTATAATGTTAAATTTAACTGTTGTGGTGTGACGTTGTAGCTTCATTAAGTTTTAATATTAAAGTTAAATTTCTGTACACTGCATTAACCACTTAACGACCGCCCACTGCACAGGGGCGGTCAGAAAGTGGAAGCCCTAAGGACCGGCTAACGCACAGAGGCGGCGGTCCTTTTAGGGGCATGGGTGGAGCGATCGCATCATCCGTGACACGATCCTCCGCCGGGGATCGATGGCCGGGCACTTAGACTCCAGCCCCCCCAACCAATTAGCAGCACCGGCGGGCGGAGGAATACACAAATTCCGCCAATTAAAGTGTATAAGGCACTTTGTTAGGTAACTCCTCGCCTCATGGTCTCTTTGTTCCAGAGACCACCAGCGAGGAGGAAGCACTAGTAAGTATACACCACACTTTTTCCCACACAGCCCCCTGATCTCCCACCCCAGCCTTCAGACCCCCCCCCCCCATGATCACCCCAGCAGACCCTGCCAGCACCCTTGCACCCCTCTAAACCCCCCCCCCCCCCGTCACTATCAACACTATCTCCTAGATTAGATCCCTAACTGCCTCCTAATCACCCCTGACCCCCCCTACCTTTAGATCACCCCCAGACTACCCCCCTGTATACTGTATACATCTGTATACAGCTAGCTTACCTCCTGACCCCTTCTGATCACCTGTCTAACACCTGTCCATCACCCCTCCGCACCCCCACCCATCAGAGCAGTCCCTAACTGCCCCGCGAGGGCAACCGATCATCTGCCCAGACCCAGAGGAGGGTATGGACAATGTTGACAGAGACCCAGATTTTGTATGTGAAGGAGAACATCGCCGTCGTAGCAGCACAGATGAGTCTGTTGAAGAACCCACTGCTGCACGAGTTCGCCTTGTGCCACAAGGTAGGCGGCGCAAAATTTCAGGCACCACAAGCGTGGAAGTTCAAGTGAGACGCAAAAGAGGCGTAAACAGAAATCCCCAGCAAGGCAGGTGCTCCAAAGTCTGGCCTTTCTTTGAAGGCTGCAGTGAGGATGGTACCATGGTGATTTGCAAGGTGTGCAAGACCCGCCTGAGCAGGGGGAAACATTAACAACCTCTCCACTACCAGCATGACCCGCCACATGGTATCCAAACATCCCACTCTGGCCGCCAGGAAAGGGTACCAGCAACACTGCCTCCCTTGGGGTCACAAGTGCTTGGAGTGGGAACATTTTCTGACACCCATGCAGCAGCCCACAGAACAGCAAGCGTGCAGATCCACCTCCAACACCGATCGCCTGGAGAAGATGGTCAAGGACTACATGTCAGATGGCGTAGCTGTGTCGAACAATCCATCTGCACCCTTCAACTATTGGGTATCGAAGCTAGACACCTGGCACGAACTGGCAATGTACGCAATAGAGGTGCTGGCTTGCCCGGCAGCCAGCGTTATGTCGGAACGCTGTTTCAGTGCTGCCGGAGGCATCGTCACAGATCGGCGTATCCGCCTCTCCACAGAAAATGCAGACCGTCTGACTCAAATTAAAATGAATCAATCCTGGACTGGAAACGACTATGCAACACTCCTGGACCCCAACCAAGTAACATGAACAATGACCATCTGTGATGGGTTAGCGTTTCTGGTCCCTGTTTATTGAACCTCTTATGTTTATTACATTTATGACTGCATGGCGGTAAAAAGCATGCTATCCGCACACTTCTTGTCCTCATGCAAGGCCTGGGTTGTTGTGTCTGAAAGCGTGGCCTTCTCCTCCTGCGCCTCCTCCTGTTCCATCACGTGTGCTGCTGCTGGGTTAGCGTTGCCGGTCCCTGTTTATGGAACCTCTTATCTTTATTACATTTATGACTGCATGGCGGCAAAATGCATGCTATCCGTGCAAAGAAAAATGACATTTTCCGCATTTAAAAGACAGTTTTTCCTTTGAAACTTTACAATCAATTTTCTCAAAAACTATAAGCTCTTTTTCAAATATTTTTTTTCCTCTTGTACCCACTCCCAAGGTGCACATACCCTGCAAATTTGGGGTATGTAGCATGTAAGGAAGCTTTACAAAGCACGAAAGTTCAGGTCCCCATTGACTTCCATTATGTTCGGAGTTCTGCGCGAACACCTGAACATCGCGGCCATGTTCGGGGAACGTTCGCGAACCTGAACATCCAGGTGTTCGCCCAACACTACTCAAGACACAGGAGTCAGCACACAGTGGTATTTCGCACATTGTCCCAGGGGGAGGAGAGGTAAGCTTGAAAACCAAACAAACCGGTAAGCATAAAAGTCAGAAGAAGGATCGGTTTCCATGCTTAATATTGCTGATCTGTGCTGGGTTGGCGATATAAGACGGCATGTTTGAATTTCCCTTGAGTGTGGACACCCCCGGTTTATATGTGATTTACTTTGGGCCTATGGTGATACTTTAATGCAACACAGAGTCATCTATATTGGCAGGAATATTTCTGTATACTACAGGCATAATGCTGTATACTAAAGTTCTGAGGCCCAGTCACATAAGTTGGTGGCTCACCCTGAGTGCAGGGTGGCACGGTGTGTCTCTCTCCTGAGGTTATCACTGCCATTGATGTGGAGGAAGATCTGCCACTGATGTGGAGCAAGGTATGTTTGCCGTTCATTTTTCCTTTCAGCCCAGAGTGCATTACCCGTATACCCAATATAAGGAGTATAGCAGAAACTCCTAATACTGGCCATACATGTAATGATGCAGAGACCCTAAAATGCCAGGACAGACTGCACAAATGACCCCATTGTGGAAAGAGGACACCCTAAAGTATTCTGTGAGGTGCATGGTGACTGAGTTCATAGAAGATTTTAGTTTGTCACAAGTTAGCAGAATTTTTTTTTTTTTTTTTTTACAAAGTGTCATTTTCCGTTAACTTGTGACAAAAAAAATTTTCAATGACCTCACCATTCCCCTCATGGAATACCTTGCTGTGTATTCTTTCCAAAATTGGGTCATTTGTGGGGTTTGTTAACTGTCCTGGCAAGTGTGTGTGTGTGTGGGGGGGGTGCTAAATTGAGCACCCCTGTAAAGCCTAAAGGTACTCATTGGACTCTGGGCTCCTTAGCGCAGTTAGGGTGCAAAAAAGTGCCACACATGTGGTATCGCCGTACTCAGGAGAAGTGGTATAATGTATTTTGGGGTGTATTTTTACATATACCCATGCTGGGTGGGAGAAATATCTCTGTAAATGACAATTTTGTTTATTTTTTTTTCTTACACACAATTGTCCATTTACAGAGATATTTCTCCCACCTAACATAGATATGTGTAAAAATACACCCCAAAACACATTGTACTACTTCTCTCGAGTAAGGCGATACCACATGTGTGACACTTATTTGCACCCTAACTGTGCTAAGGGGCCCAGAGTCCAATGAGTACCTTTAGGATTTCACAGGTCATTTTGAGACATTTGGTTTCAAGACTACTCCTCACGGCTTAGGGCCCCTAAAATGCCAGGGCAGTAGAGGAACCCCCCAAGTGTCCCCATTTTAGAAAGCAGACACCCCAAGGTATTCTATTAGGACTATGGTGAGTTCATAGAAGATTTTATTTTTTGTCACAAATTAGCGGAAAGTGACACTTTGTGAAACAAAAACAATAAAAATCACTTTCCGCTAACTTGTGTCAAAAAATAAAATCTTCTATGAACTCACCATACTCCTAACAGAATACCTTGGGGTGTCTCCTTTCTAAAATGGGATCATTTGTGGGGTTCCTATACTGCCCTGGCATTTTAGGGGCCCTAAACCATGAGGAGTAGTCTGGAAACCAAATGCCGCAAAATGACCCTTGAAATCCTAAAGGTACTCATTGGACTTTGGGCCCCTTTGCGCAGTTAGGGTGCAAAAAAGTGCCACACGTTGTATCGCCGTACTCAGGAGAAGTAGTACAATGTGTTTTGGGGTGTATTTTTACACATACCCATGCTGGGTGGGAGAAATATCTCTGTAAATGGACAATTGTTTGTAAACAAAAAAATCAAAAGATTGTCATTTACAGAGATATTTCTCCCACCCAGCGTGGATGTGTGTACAAATACACCCCAAGACACATTATACTACTTCTCCTGAGTACGGCAATACCACATGTGTGGCACTTTTTTGCAGCCTAACTGCGTTAAGGGGTCCAAAGTCCAATGAGCACCTTTAGGCTTTACAGTGGTGCTTACAAATTAGCACCTCCAAAATGCTAGGACAGTAAACACACCCCACAAATGACCCCATTTTGGAAAGTAGACAGTTCAAGGTATTCAGAGAGGGGCATGGTGAGTCCGTGGCAGATTTCATTTTTTTTTGTCACAAGTTAGCAGAAATGGAAATTTTTTTTTTCTTGTCACAAAGTGTAATTTTCCGCTAACTTGTGACAAAAAAAAATTTCTATGAACTCACTATGCCTCTCAGTGAATACTTTGGGATGTCTTCTTTCCAAAATGGGGTCATTTGGGGGGTATTTACAGTGGAGGAAATAATTATTTGACCCCTCACTGATTTTGTAAGTTTGTCCAATGACAAAGAAATGAAAAGTCTCAGAACAGTATCATTTCAATGGTAGGTTTATTTTAACAGTGGCAGATAGCACATCAAAAGGAAAATCGAAAAAAATAACCTTAAATAAAAGATAGCAACTGATTTGCATTTCATTGAGTGAAATACGTTTTTGAACCTCTACCAACCATTAAGAGTTCTGCCTCCCACAGAGTGGTTAGACACTTCTACTCAATTAGTCACCCTTATTAAGGACACCTGTCTTAACTAGTCACCTGTATAAAAGACACCTGTCTACAGAATCAATCAATCAAGCAGACTCCAAACTCTCCAACATGAGAAAGACCAAAGAGCTGTCCAAGGATGTCAGAGACAAAATTGTAGACCTGCACAAGGCTGGAATGGGCTACAAAACCATTAGCAAGAAGCTGGGAGAGAAGGTGACAACTGTTGGTGCGATTGTTTGAAAATGGAAGGAGCACAAAATGACCATCAATCGACCTCGCTCTGGGGCTCCATGCAAGATCTCACCTTGTGGGGTGTCAATGGTTGTGAGAAAGGTGAAAAAGCATCTTAGAACTACACGGGAGGAGTTAGTGAATGACCTCAAATTAGCAGGGACTACAGTCACCAAGAAAACCATTGGAAACACATTACACCGCAATGGATTAAAATCCTGCAGGGCTCGCAAGGTCCCCCTGCTCAAGAAGGCACATGTGCAGGCCCGTCTGAAGTTTGCCAATGAACACCTGAATGATTCTGTGAGTGACTGGGAGAAGGTGCTGTGGTCTGATGAGACCAAAATAGAGCTCTTTTGCATTAACTCAACTCGCTGTGTTTGGAGGAAGAAAAATGCTGCCTATGACCCCCAAAACACCGTCCCCACCGTCAAGCATGGGGGTGGAAACATTTTGCTTTGGGGGTGTTTTTCTGCTACAGGCAGAGGCACAGGACAACTTAATCGCATTAACGGCGGAAAATGGACGGAGCCATGTATCGTGAAATCCTGAACGGCAACCTCCTTCCCTCTGCCAGGAAACTGAAAATGGGTGGTGGATGGGTGTTCCAGCACGACAATGACCCAAAACATACAGCAAAGGCAACAAAGGAGTGGCTCAAGAAGAAGCACACTAAGGTCATGGAGTGGCCTAGTCAGTCTCTGGACCTTAATCCAATAGAAAACCTATGGAGGGAGCTCAAGCTCAGAGTTGCACAGAGACAGCCTCGAAACCTTAGGGATTTAGAGATGATCTGCAAAGAGGAGTGGACCAACATTCTGCCTAAAATGTGTGCAAACTTGGTCATCAATTACAAGAAACGTTTGACCTCTGTGCTTGCAAACAAGGGTTTTTCCACTAAGTATTAAGTCTTTTATTGTTATTTGGTTCAAAAACTTTTTTCACTCAATGAAATGCAAATCAGTTGCTATCTTATTTAAGGTTATTTTTTCGATTTTCCTTTTGATGTGCTATCTGCCACTGTTAAAATAAACCTACCATTGAAATGATACTGTTGTGAGACTTTTCATTTCTTTGTCATTGGACAAACTTACAAAATCAGTGAGGGGTCAAATAATTATTTCCTCCACTGTATACTATCCTGGCATTCTAGCCCCTCATGAAACATGACAGGTGGTCAGAAAAGTCAGAGATGCTTCAAAATGGGAAAATTCACTTTTTGCACCATAGTTTGTAAACGCTATAACTTTTACCCAAACCAATAAATATAGGCTGAATGGTTTTTTGTTTTTTTTTTATCAAAAACATGTTTGTCCACATTTTTCATGCTGCATGTATACAGAAATTTTACATTATTTGAAAAATGTCAGCACAGAAAGTTAAAAAAAATCATTTTTTTGACAACATTCATGTCTCTTTTGATGAATATAATAAAAAGTAAAAATCGCAGCAGCAATCAAATAGCACCAAAAGAAAGCTTTATTAGTGACAAGAAAAGGAGCCAAAATTAATTTAGGTGGTAGGTTGTATGAGCGAGCAATAAACCGTGAAAGCTGCAGTGGTCTGAATGGAAAAAAGGGTCTGGTCCTTAAGGGGGGGTAAAGCCTGCAGTCCTTATGTGGTTAAGACTGTTTGTAGTGCTTGGAAGCCGTGTTCAGCTGCTGAGGTTAAAAGTACCCATATCTGACACCTTTATAAGCTAACGGCTTGAAGATTATGAAATTAATAGTATGAGCATTCACCATCCCCTTTTGATATGTAATCAGAATAGACGGCAGTGGGTATAATATATATATATATATATATATATATATATATATATATATATATATATATATATATATATATATATATACTAATATAGCTCTTTAGAAGATGGCTGCAGCTGCTTGACTCTAGTACTGTAAACGGGCTCATTTAGACCATTAGCTCTTTTCAACAACAAAAGATAAAGCACACAGAAAATAACACACAACCCTCTTTTTTGCTCTCTTACCCCTTCCCCCACCCCCACCACCACCCAATCCCTTCCTCATCCGGTCATATAAATAGTTAATACAGTATGTTTAGCTTGTTTCTCAGTGTTTTGGGCACCATGTATAGGTTCTCTCTTGCCTGGCTGCAACCCTATTATTAATAATACTCACTGCACACAAACATAGCTGGTCGCAGGGTGTCTAACATTGATACTGAGATGGCCGATAACAGGCAGCTAGAAGTAGACTATCGTGCCTAAACGTATACAAGAGGGCAGCTGTGAAAACATATAATAATCAATCCTCTGAAGACTAGGCGGAGAGCTGACAGAGGAGCGCAGGAGAGACGATTTTGTACACCAACTGCACTGCTGGGCTTTGGCCACTGGGTGGTAGTATGACTCTACTTACTTTTACATCCCAACAGCAAGGATGCCTCTACTCTGAAAATGAATATGATCGAGGGAATTCATCCCCGTTTAGTAATGATATTGGTGATGCTCTCCACTCCTTTCTCTGGCAGCTCTCAAAATTGTATACTCTTCTCAGTGAACTACTAACTTATAATATAAGCCTATAAACAATATGCTAAGCATATGTACCTGTGATTTATGGAGTGCATACTGGTAACTGTCTATATCTTGCTTAAACGATCTTATGAAAAAGACATGTCAGCCGCACCTTGGGCTTAGCACTTCTCCAGAGTAAATACATATGATAACCCTCTGGGGCCGTGGGTGGATTTGGTTCGGTGATGTGGATGGGGGGGAAGGCGGAGCAACAGCCACATACAAAGTAAGTAACTTTATTCTTCTGCCACTAGGCAGCAAACTGATTCTATAATGAACCTTATTATAAAGCTACATAGCAGTTATCAGTCTCCCACTATGCGTCTAAATTTAACAGCTTTACAAATGATCACGGATAAGGGAGTGGGTATTCTATTCTAACAATATGCTGGCATGGCACTTTTAAAGAAATAAATTCACATAACTAAAAGGCTGTTCCCGGGCTCTCCCTCAGTCTGTTCACTAAACCACAAATTTATTATTTAGGAGATCAGCACACAATCCTGGTCGCCCCATTACATTTTGTAGGACGACCAGAATACCAAAGAACATCTGCTATTTAACTTCATCATTATTCAACTGGTTCCCTGCCTGCTGAGTAGGACTTCATGGTTCCAGATCTTGTGTTCACCGGAACAAGAAACGGCACTGCCCCCCCCCCCCCCGCACGCTTCTACGAACTGTAAGCGGTCCACTTGGACCACTGGGGAACAAAGGGAGGGTGCGCACCCGATTGTGAAGTTAGGGTCAGTCAGGGTCAGTTTGCAGTACTGTTGTTCATCAAGTGTCTGCACTGAAAATACAGACTTAGGAGAAATTGAAAAAAAACTTGTTACAAGATCTTCCTTGAACTGTTTGTGTGGTATTGAAGATTTTGCTTATCTTTATCACTGTTACACCCATTAATCTGTCCTTCCATAGTAAAGGCAATTTTCTTGAATGTAATCACTGTTTGTGCATTCTTTTCTGGTTTGCGGAGCTCGAACCACCTGCCTTGCCCTCGGTTTACAAATTGGCGTAGTCGGCAGGATCAAACCGCAAACCAGAATGGATGGTGGCACACCCATTAGAAGAGAAGGTGCTGAAGGAAAACTGCTAGCAGGGCTGTAATGAGTCAGTTAGTTAGATTTGATGGCAATAACATGTCTGTGAGTGTGTGGGCAGAGCAGATACGAATGGTACAGCGCATGTTTCAGACTACACCAGAGGTATTAGTAGAGTTAGCCATATTGATGTTACAAGGGGATGCCAAGACTACAGTGATATTATGGTCATTAGAACAAAGAAAGACATTTGAGCAAGTGGTCGAGATTCTAGAAACCATTTATGGAGAAACTGCATTGCTGGGGTCCCTGCAGGCCCGATTCTTCCAGGGGGTACAAGGAGAGAATGAAAGTCTTCCCCAATATGCAAATGCCCTACAATGATTGCTCCAAGATATTCAAGGGTAGGAAAAAGGAGGCTCACCAGCCTTCTGTAGCCCTGATGGGACTCTTCGTGACCAGTTTGTCCTGGGGATCCATGATGGAAGTTTGTCTGTTGCAATGCAGGACTATATACGATGAGAGACCGATGCTAAATTTCATGATGTACAAGCGGAGGCCATCTCACGTGCCAATAGTATGGTCCTTAAACCTCACACTATCATAGGAGTCACTCTGTCACATGGAGCAAGCCCCAGTACAGAAGCGGTAGAAAAAGGGACGGTTAAAGAGATACTCACAGTAATGCAGAAATTGCAAGAGCAAATGGAACACCTACAAACCAGTTGTAATGAGAACTCTATGAGAACTGCAGACCTCCAGCAAGCTAGAGAAGGAGTAGGTCGTTCCCACCAAGAATGTCAGAACCCTCCACAGCCCCGTTGGAGGGAAGAGGATCTGACTTACCGAAGGGGTCAGAGTAATCCAGTACAACCCTCAGGAGAGACTGACAGGGCTTACTGAAGGGGCCCTAACCAATGGCCTGAGCACCGGGAGATACGTTGCAGGGAGTGTGGCCGTATGGGCCATGTTGCTGCTAGATGTCCAGGGCAGCGACGAGTTTATGAGAGACCGCCGTTAAACTGAAGTCCCCTGCTGCTGTAGGGCATGTAGTAGGGGAAACTGAGAGACTGTGAGAGTAAAATGCCCTGATGAAGACCTAATCGCTGCAAGTTCCATAATACAGATGGAATTGGAAGGTATTCCGGTTACCGGGATGGTTGATACGGGCCCCCAAGTAACGACCCTGAGTAAAGCCTTATGAAAGGTATTTTCAGTGGCATGTGAAATATGATCCTCATACATTTGTTCGAGTGGTTGCAGCTAATCAGCTACCAGTACCCGTGGTGGGAGTGGCCTGGATGAATGTCAGGTTATGTGGCCAAGATTTAGGCAAGAAAGGTATTGTTGTGGTACAGGAATCACATGAAGCAAAGGTCCCCGTCATCTTGGGGATGAATGTGTTAAAAGAATTGGATCAGATTCTCTTTGAAAAGAGAGGTCATGGTTATTGGAAGGAAACCACCAGCCATCGGCCTACTCAGACAGCATTCCAGCGGCTGGTCCGGACATGTGGCTTGCAGAAAAGTCCAGATGCACAGCGCCCTCTAGCTCAAATTTCGGTCCCTCGACATACAAAGGTTACATTGCCACCCAGTCAAGAGACTATAATGTCCATGCCTGTAGGCACTTGTCGGAAATTGGAAGGTATAGCTGTGTTGATAGAACCACTGCAGACAGTCGAGGGAGGTGTCGATCCGCTAGTAGCCCATTCATTGGCAGTAGTCCGCCATGGGAGAGTACCACTGCGATGTGTGAACACCCAGAACCAGAGAGTGTAGATCTAGCCCCAGGGAGGCTGCTGGCCAAACTTTATGTGACTCCGGAACAAGTAAGCGAAGTCACTCAGATGCAGATGGAGCCAGCCGAAAGAGATGAATGGACGGTAACTGTGTCCATGGGAGGAGATGGGAGCCCCACCCCTGAATGGAATGGCAGTGCAATTATGGAGCAGATGAAGGTGGAGACTTCTTCATGCTCTCTGGAACAGATCCAAAAAGTGGATGAACTGTTATGGGAAAATCGCACAGTCTTTGCGCGTCATGCTGAAGACTTTGGATGTACAACAGGAATCTATCATGAGATACCCACCAGAGACACCCCTCCGATCAGAGAACGCTACCGACAAATCCCTCCACAGATGTATCAGGAGGTGAAAGAACTGTTGACACAGATGCTGCAGGGTGGGATCATTCAAGTAAGCCAAAGTCCCTGGGCAGCTCCAGTGGTACTGGTAAAGAAAAAAGGATGGGTCCATTCGATTTTGCGTGGACTACCAGAAGCTAAATGCCTCCACTGTATGAGATTCCTACCCCTTACCCCGAATTGAGGAGTCCCTCTCGGCACTAGGGAGAGCACGCTACTTCTCCTTGCTGGACCTTGCTAGTGGGTATTGGCAGGTGCTGATGGCTAAGAAAGATAAGGAGAAGACTGCATTCATCTTGCCTATGGGGCTATACGAATTTAACCGGATGCCCTTTGGGCTGACAAATGCACCTGGAACGTTTCAACAATTGATGGAGAAATGTCTTGTTGACTTTATAATGTCATCGAGATAGATGAGAGTGAACTCAAAGTTAGTGTACTCTGCAACTTTTGAAGATCATCTCTATGAGTTGGGACAAGTATTTCAGCGATTGAGAAAACCTGGACTTAAACTGAAACCAAGTAAGTGTCGGCTGTTTCAGTCTGAAATTGATTATCTGGGGCATCATGCAGGGGCGTAACTAGGCCCCACCGGGCCCCCCTGCAGATTTACTGAGCGGGCCCCGTGCCCCCCCCCCCCCCGGGGCCCGCTCGCGGCCGTTTTGTGGGTGCTGGAGGGGTGGCAGCATGAGGGGAAAGCCTTGCCCACAGTCGGCGGGGAGAGGGGTAGTTCCCCCCTCTCCCTCACCTCGGGGCTCTCCCCTCTGCGCTCCCCTCCAGCTCGTAAGTGTCTGTGGGGCTGTGGTGGGCAGCGAGCGGCGGGCAGATACATACCTGCTTCCGTGCGTTCCATCGGAGATTTCTCCCTCTAGCGGCTGACGTCACTTCCAGAAGGGACGTCAGCCGCTAGAGGGAGAAGTCTCCGATGGAACGCACGGAAGCAGGTATGTATCTGCCCGCCGCTCGCTGCCCACCACAGCCCCACAGACACTTACAAGCTGGAGGGGAGCGCGGAGGGGAGAGCCCCGAGGTGAGGGAGAGGGGGGGAACTACCCCTCTCCCCGCCGACTGTGGGCAAGGCTTTCCCCTCATGCTGCCACCCCTCCAGCACCCACAAAACGGCCCCGAGCGGGCCGCAGGGGGGGGGGGGGGGGGCGGGCCCCCCCGCGGGCGCAGGGGCTGCAGGGCCTATTCCTACGCCCCTGGCATCATGTATCAGGAGAAGGGGTGAGACCATCGAGGGACAAGATAGCGGCTGTTCAAGACTGGCCAACACAAACTACCCTGCGAGAAGTGATGGCATTTCTTGGAGTGGCCGGTTACTTTTGACGTTTTGTTAAGAATTTCTCTAGGATAGCAGCACCACTTAATGCTCTCCTGCGAGGCACATCTGGTGGTCCGAAGAACCTGTCTGTGAAATGGGGACATGAGCAAAAACAAGCCTCCCGGGCATTGAAGGATGCTCTGACAACAGCACCAATCTTGGCGTATGCTGACTATCGCTTGCCCTTTCAGCTATATACAGATGCAAGCCTATATGGTCTTGGAGCGGTGCTTTCTCGGTTTCAGAATGGCCAGGAGCGTGTTATAGCATATGCTAGCCGGTCCTTGCGAGACTCTGAAAGAAACCCTGAAAATTACAGTTCATTTAAGTTGGAGCTGCTAGCGCTGGTATGGGCCATGACGGAAAATTCTCTGAATATTTAACCGGGGTTGAAGTCCTAGTACTGACTGACAACAACCCACTAGCTCACGTGGAAAATGCTCGGCTCGGGGCTTTAGAGCAGAGGTGGATAGCCCGAATGTCTAAGTTCAATTACCGCATTAAGTACCGGTCCAAGACAGAAAACCAGAATGCTAATGGACTTTCCAGGGTAACTACCCAGCCCCCCACCGGAGATGTGGATCATGAGTTAGAGCATATGAAGATGCCGGATTTCAGCAAATTCTCACAGGCCTTGGTCGCTGATATCCAGTGTGCGGTGGAGGGGATAGAGTTGGCTCCTTTCTTTGGTCCCTCACGACAGGAATGGGCACAGATACAGCAAGCCCATGAGGGGTTGGCGAAAGTGAACGAGTGTGTTAAAAAAGGCAAGAAGCCCTGTACAGAGGAAAGAGGAAGACTGGCATGTGAAAGGTTATCAGTCCTGAGCCAATGCGAAAAGTTGAAAATGAAAAATGGACTGCTATGCCGGAAAGTTTATCTACCTTTTGAAATCGACATTCGTTATCAAAATTGTGGTGCCTAGTGAATTGGCTCAATCCTTAGCTCTTGAGGCTCATACTAAGAATGGATGTTTTGGTCATGAAAAGACCTTCCGCTGGTTGCAGCGACTGATTTATAGTCCTGGTCTCTGTCAAATGGTTGAAGAAGTATGCCGCAGCTGTCGAACTTGTGAGATCCATAAAGCAATGGAACAGAGAGCTTCCCTGCAAACCATAGTGACCCGGGAACCTTTGGAGATCACCATGATAGACTACCTAATGGTGGGCCCATCCAACAGCGGACACCAATATTGCCTGGTAATGGTGGACCACTTTACCAAATTTGCAGTTGTGACTGCCACTAAGGAGCAGACAGCTGAGACGGCCACTCGGGCTCTGTGCCAAGATTTCATCCGAGTGTACGGATGTCCACAACGCATCCACTCCGACCAAGGTGCCTGTTTCGAGGGACATGTAATGAAGGAAGTACAACTTATTTATGGGATAAAGAAGTCACACATGACCCCATACCATCCACAAGGTAATGGGGCCTGTGAACGCTTCAACAGAACTCTGTTACAGATGGTGCGAACTCTGGAAGAGGAAAAGAAATTACAATGGCCTCAGTTTCTGTCCGAGATGGTGTGGGCCTATAACAATCAAATCCATTCAACAACAGGGTATTCCCTGTACAATCTCCTCTTTGGACGGTCTGGGCGGAGTGTTGGGGAGTTACAATTGAATGACATAGATGGATTCCCTCCAAGAGATCCAACCTCCTGGGTGCGGGCACACCGGCAAGAGACAGTTCATCGATTAGTGCGGCAGCATCTACAAGAGAAGTCCCATCCTGATAGGACCCCGGTGCACAGCGCTCCATTGCAGCCAGGTGACCTGGTGCTGGGCGTAATGGAAAAAAACTACGCTTACGGATCATTACGCGTAATTTTACGCTATTACGCATTACGGAATTACGCTTACGGCGTAGACATTTATCTACAGTTCATGTCTGTAATTACGCATGGCCCTTACGCAATTACGCATAAGAATACCGTAATGCAGGTTGTTACGTTATTGCCTTACGCATAATTTCCTACTAGCAATTAATGCGCAAGGCAATGCTCCCAAGCGGAAAAGTTGACGCATGGATCAATGTTCGGTAGCCGCCGACTTTAAGGGTTAATAGGAAAGCCCCCTTAATTGCTGAGAGCCTCAAATTTGGAGAATATATTAAGGAGATCAGAAGGAATAAGAGGAAAATTTTTTTTTTCAAAAAGACCTTGTAGTTTTTGAGAAAATCGATGTTAAAGTTTCAAAGGAAAAATATATACATTTAAAAACCCGCCGACTTTAACGGTTAATAGCAAAGCCTGCTTAAAATTTAGGAACACCAAATTCCCAGGGTATATTAAGGGGATCAGTGGGAATAAGAGGAAAACAATTTTCTCAAAAAGACCTTATAGTTTTTGAGAAAATCGATTTTTAAGTTTCAAGGGCAAAAATGTCTTTTAAATGCGGAAAATGTCAGTTTTTTTTGCACAGGTAACAATAGTGTATTATTTTCATAGATTCCCCCAAATGGGAAGAGTTTTACTTACTTCGTTCTGAGTGTGGGAAATATAAAAAAAACCCGACGTGGGGTCCCCCCTCCCAGACCTCTTTAACCCCTTGTCCCCCATGCAGGCTGGGATAGCCAGAATGCTCCGCACCGGCCGCGTGGGGCTCCGCACCCTGACTATACCAGCCCACATGGTCCATGGATTGGGGGGTCTCGGAAGGGGAGGGGCAGCCAAGCTTTCCCCTCCGAGCCCTTGTCCAATCCAAGGACAAGGGGCTCTTCTCCACCTCCGATGGGCGGTGGAGGTGGAGGCCGGGATTTCCTGGGGGGGTTCATGGTGGCATCTGGGAGTCCCCTTTAAAAACATTACCATGAAAAAAGTCCTTTAATATTCTTAATTAACCATTAATACTTACCTGTCCCTTTAAATAAATGATCCCTCGCAATAGCCTCGGAAATGTTCTATCAGTTACAATGTAAAAGTTATTACAATGTAACAACTTTGTTACACATTTTAACTACGCCACACCCGACGTCACTTGCCGCTCAGCCGCCGCATACACTTATGCGTCCGTGCAGGACGCTAAGTCCCCGCCGGCTCCCGCTGTCCACCCCGCCCACATCTGTCACCCACATGTGGGTGACATGTGGGTGACATGTGGGAGAGGTGGAGAGGGCAGCGGGAGCCAGCGGGGACTTAGCGTCCTGCACGGACCCGACAGAGCTCTGAGCTATATAGCTCAGAGCTCTCTAAGCATCTTTAAATTTGGGCTCCAAGGAGCCCCATTGGTCCTTAGCAGACCAATGGGGTTCCTTCAAATCAGAAGAAACCCCATTGGTCTGCTAAGGACCAATGGGGCTCCTTGGAGCCCAAATTCAAAGATGCTTAGAGAGCTCTGAGCTATATAGCTCAGAGCTCTGTCGGGTCCGTGCAGGACGCTAAGTCCTCGCCGACTCCCGCTGCCCTCCCGCCTCTCCCACATGTCAACCACAGCGGGAGCCGGCGGGGACTTAGCGTCCTGCACGGACGCTTAAGTGTATGCGGCGGCTGAGCGGCGAGTGACGTCGGGTGCGGCGTAGTTACAATGTAACAAAGTTGTTACATTGTAATAACTTTGTTACATTGTAACTGATAGAACATTTCCGAGGCTATTGCGAGGGATCATTTATTTAAAAGGGACAGGTAAGTATTAATGGTTAATTAAGAATATTAAAGGACTTTTTTCGTGGTAATGTTTTTTGTTCACTTAAAATACTTTTTCTAAGTGTTTGTGTGTTTATTTACTTTTAACTCTTAAAGGAAATGGGTGAGAGGTACAAGTACCCCTATACTCATTTCTCCTGGGAGGGGGGGTGGGCATCTGGGGGACCCCTTTTTAAAGGGGACTCCCAGATGCCACCATGAACCCCCCCCCCAGGAAATCGCGGCCTCCACCTCCACCGCCCATCGGAGGTGGAGAAGAGCCCCTTGTCCTTGGATTGGACAAAGGGCTTGGAGGGGAGGGGAAAGCTTGGCTGCCCCTCCCCTTCTGAGACCCCCCCAATCCATGGACCATGCGGGCTGGTATAGTCAGGGTGCGGAGCCCCACGCGGCCGGTGCTCCGCATTCTGGCTATCCCAGCCTGCATGGGGACAAGGGGTTAAAGAGGTCTGGGAGGGGGGATCCCACGTCATTTTTTTTTCATATTTCCAACACTCAGAACAAAGTAAGTAAAACTCTTCCCACTTGGGGGAATCTATGAAAATAATACACTATTGTTACCTGTGCAAAAAAAACTGACATTTTCCGCATTTAAAAGACATTTTTGCCCTTGAAACTTAAAAATCGATTTTCTCAAAAACTATAAGGTCTTTTTGAAAAACAATTTTCCTCTTATTCCCACTGATCCCCTTAATATACCCTGGGAATTTGGTGTTCCTAAATTTTAAGCAGGCTTTGCTATATATATCAAATTACAGACACAACAAATGGGGCTTTAAATGAACAAATATTCGACTTTTAATTCTTCATATCAAAAAAGTCTTCACAGTTGCGGACACACAGGTAAGCACAATATCCAGAACTCCAAATTACAACCAAACCGACTGCCTGACGTGTTTCACGATCAAAAATCGCTTCTTCAGAGGCATACAGTATACATGTATATCACATATGAGTCCAAATAGGGACCACAGACCGCAATATGTAAAAGTATGAAGACCACACCTAGTGGACAAGCATCCAAAGATACCGCCGACAAGGCTTTGCTATTAACCGTTAAAGTCGGCGAGTTTTTAAATGTATATATTTTTCCTTTGAAAATTTAACATCAATTTTCTCAAAAACTACAAGGTCTTTTTGAAAAAAAAATTGTTTCCTATTATTCCTTCTGATCTCCTTAATATATTATCCAAATTTGAGGCTCTCAGCATTAAGGGGGCTTTGCTATTAACTCTTAAAGTCAGCGGCTTTTTTATATTATACGGGAGCGTAATATTACGCGATTACGGCAGACTGTAATTTCAATAGGAGTTTACTGTCTTACGCGTAATTTGTTACACGTAATAACGTAACCTACGGTCTACGCGTAATTAATTACGTGTAATGCCGTAACCTTACACGTAACGCTTACGGTGCATTTGTAGTGAATTACGATGCGTAATTACGCTAATGCGTAATTTCGGCCCAGCACTGGCTGGTGTGTGTCAAGAAGCCTCATAGAAAATTGGAAGGCAAATGGGAGGCTGTGCCATATCGTGTGGTTAGCTACAAGTATGATGATGGCCCATGGCTGCAACACCCCAGAGCACACCAGCAGGCCTCAGACATACCACTAGACCGAATGCAGGTATCCCCCCAGCGTGGTATGCACAAAATGAATTTGTTTGGCCTGCTATGCAACGATCTGTTACCACACTGCCTCAGTCATTGACAGGGACTGCCAATATTAAAGGGGGGGGGGATGTGGAGATATATTGGGGTGCTGATGATGTTAGGAATAAAGGAACATATTCTTTCTTTTTTTCTGCCTGTGTTCCGTGTAGGTCTGCCAGAAGGGAGCTGTTACCTTGAGTTGCTTGGGGCAAGGAAATGGGTGATCGTCTTGAACATATGAGGTGCTTTGAGTCTGTATGCAGTTCCTCTGAGAGTGCTAATGGGATTATCTGCCTGACTGTTTGAACTCAGGAGACGGCCCATTGTCTCAATACACAAAGCCAGAGGACCAGAGTCTGGAGACTGACACAGGAACGTTTGAAATGTACATGACAGGCTATTAGAAATGGGTGAAGTCCTGTTGATACCATTTTTTACCTGTGGAAATTAAATCATTAGTGGAGGTGCTATAGTACCCTTTTCATGTATGTGGATCTCTGGAAATCCCATTTATGTCTGAGAACTGAGACAGGAAAAAGCCTTAATCAAGTTTTCACCTGGAGTTGAAAGGCTCACTTCATAATCTTTGATGTATGGACTTTTACCTGGAAATGGAATATGTTTGAGATTTAATTAAAACCTAGTTCCTCCCCTCCCCAAGGAAGTTGCAGCCTCCAGGCGTAGCTCAGAGTATAAAAAGCAGAGGCAGATGCCTAGTGACTATCTTCTCTCGGAGGTAGTGAATAGCTAGGGATGATCGCGACTCCTGGTCAAAACGGCGTCCTCCCGTCAAACAACGTTCTAACCTAAGCTGGTAACGTTCTTTTTTCCCCCGTTTATTTTTACGCAAATATCCGTGTGTGTTATCTTTGTAACTTTTATCTTGTAACTATTTTTACTTTGTTTTTTGTAATCTTTTTGTATATATTAAGTTCTACACTGTTCTATGTTTTTCTGGAATATTAAATTATTATTTAATAAGCTTGACTTCTGCCGTACTAAACTAACACACATAGCCTAGAAGAGACTTTAGTGTAACCGTGTATAAGTTCATGCCTAATTGTACGCTTGAGCAACACTACCGTATGAAATTGTAATTGCATTGTGTGTGGGGGCGTTTGTCATACGTTGGCCTAAGCGCGCAGCTGACCCAACGTACGAACAACGCCAGTGCGAGTAGCGACAGCAGAGTGGCTAACAGTATCGTTCGGAACGACTGTTAGTGGGTCTTTGCTTCACGACAGTGTAAGATTGCAACTGTGTGTGTGTGGGTGCGTGGCGTTCCCGTATTTGGCCTAAGCGCAAAGCTGACCCAAATACGAAAACGTGGAGTGCGCGCTGAGGACTCGACAGCAGAGTGGAAGTGTCTAGCGAACCACTAGTGGTGGCAGTGAGAGGGGTTCTGAGGGGTCCCAGCCTTGTTTTAGCTTGACTAAGGCTGCTTCCCCTCTCAGTCTGGTCAAACCCGCAGTCGGGAACCGTATACGCAGGCGTGCCGCGGGCCGGTTCCTGACAGGGGATATGTAAGAAATAGAGTTGGGCCGAACCTCCGATTTTCGGTTCGCGAACCTCCGCGAAAGGTTCGGTTCGCGAAAAAGTTTGCGAACCGCAATAGACTTCAATGGGGAGGCGAACTTTCAAAGTTTTAAAAAATTCTATACACTGCAAAAATGATAGAAAACATGTTTCAAAAGCTCTAATGCCTGGAGTCACACCTAATTGAGTGAAATACACTTCACTGCTCGAGGACCCACCCTCCCTCCCTCCTCCAAGCAAGGTCCTTTATACCATTTGCCTACCTACACTAATTAGTTATGGAACAGCTGCTACACACTCTGCTAGGGAGTTTTTACTCTCCCTCCTCCCACACACTCTGCTAGGGAGTTTTTACTCTCCCACCTCCCTCCTCCCTCCTCCCTCCTCCCTCCTCCCTCCTCCCTCCTCCCACCTCCCTCCTCCCACCTCCCTCCTCCCTCCTCCCACCTCCCACCTCCCACCTCCCACCTCCCACCTCCCTCCTCCCTCCTCCCACCTCCCTCCTCCCTCCTCCCTCCTCCCTCCTCCCTCCTCCCTCCTCCCACCTCCCTCCTCCCACCTCCCTCCTCCCACCTCCCACCTCCCTCCTCCCACCTCCCACCTCCCACCTCCCACCTCCCACCTCCCACCTCCCACCTCCCACCTCCCACCTCCCTCCTCCCACCTCCCTCCTCCCACCAACCCTTCAACCCTTCAACCTATTCCCTCCTCCCTCCGGGAGGAGGGTGTCTTCTGGCAGGGAATTATACTTTTTTAAAAGCCAGTATATATCATACCATAGCTGGGAATCGAACCCAGATCACACTGCATGGTGGACACGTCAGTGCATCACCCTAAGCACTGTACCACTACAGTAGTAAGTGAAGCTACCGTAAAATGTACCATTAATGCTCAATGCAATAGAACCATTAGGTTGCTTAAAGGAGAACTGTAGTGAGAGGTATATGGAGGCTGCCATATTGATTTCCTTTTAAGCTATACCAGTTGCCTGGCAGCCCTGCTGATCTATTTGGCTGCAGTAATAATAATAATTATAATCCAAACATTTGTATAGCGCTTTTCTCCTGTCAGACTCAAAGCGCTCAAGAGCTGCAGCCACAGGGACGCACTCAAGAGGCCACCCTGCAGTGTTAGGGAGTCTTGCTTTGAACTCCTTACTGAATAGGTACTTGACCTAGCCAGGATTCGAACCCTGGTCTCCCATGTCAAAGGCAGAACCCTTAACCAGTACACTATCCAGCCACTGTCGTGTGAATCCCACCAGAAACAAGCATGCAGCTAATCTTGTCAGATCTTACAAAAATGTCAAACACCAGATCTGCTGCATGCTTGTTCAGGGTCTAGGGCTAAAAGTATTGGAGGCAGAGGATCTGCAGGATAGCCAGGTAACTGGTATTGCTTAAAAGGAAATCAATATGGTAGCCTCCATATACCTTTCACTACAGTTCTCCTTTAAAGGGAACCTTAACTGAGAGTGATATGGCTGTTTCCTGTAAACAATACCAGTTGCCTGGCAGTCCAGCTGATCTTTGTGACTGCAATAGTGGCTGAATCACACCCTGAAACAAGCATGCAGCTAATCCAGTCTGACTTCAGTCAGAGCACCTGATCTGCATGCTTGTTCAGGGGCTGTGGCTAAAAGTATTAGAGACACAGGATCAGCAGGCGATTCAGGCAACTGGTATTATTTTAAAAGGAAAAATCCATATCCTTCTCCGTTTAGGTTCCCTTTAAGGATTTGTAGCATAAAAGCCAACTCACATTGGCTGGGATTCGAACCTGGGTCTCTCTGTATGGTGGACAAGCACACTATCCACTATACCAACTGAAGCTGGCCTGAAAATGCTGGCCTGAAAATGCTGGCCTGAAAATGCTGGCCTGAAATTGCTGGCCTGAAAACAAGCTGCATGCTTGTTTCAGGGTGTGATGCAGCTTGTTTTCAGGCCAGCAATTTCAGGCCAGCAATTTCAGGCCAGCAATTTCAGGCCAGCTTCAGTTGGTATAGTGGATAGTGTGCTTGTCCACCATACAGTGAGACCCAGGTTCGAATCCCAGCCAATGTGAGTTGGCTTTTATGCTACAAATCCTTAAAGGGAACCTAAACGGAGAAGGATATGGATTTTTCCTTTTAAAATAATACCAGTTGCCTGAATCGCCTGCTGATCCTGTGTCTCTAATACTTTTAGCCACAGCCCCTGAACTAGCATGCAGATCAGGTGCTCTGACTGAAGTCAGACTGGATTAGCTGCATGCTTGTTTCAGGGTGTGATTCAGCCACTATTGCAGTCACAAAGATCAGCTGGACTGCCAGGCAACTGGTATTGTTTACAGGAAACAGCCATATCACTCTCAGTTAAGGTTCCCTTTAAAGGAGAACTGTAGTGAAAGGTATATGGAGGCTACCATATTGATTTCCTTTTAAGCAATACCAGTTACCTGGCTATCCTGCAGATCCTCTGCCTCCAATACTTTTAGCCCTAGACCCTGAACAAGCATGCAGCAGATCTGGTGTTTGACATTTTTGTAAGATCTGACAAGATTAGCTGCATGCTTGTTTCTGGTGGGATTCACACAACAGTGGCTGGATAGTGTACTGGTTAAGGGTTCTGCCTTTGACATGGGAGACCAGGGTTCGAATCCTGGCTAGGTCAAGTACCTATTCAGTAAGGAGTTCAAAGCAAGACTCCCTAACACTGCAGGGTGGCCTCTTGAGTGCGTCCCTGTGGCTGCAGCTCTTGAGCGCTTTGAGTCTGACAGGAGAAAAGCGCTATACAAATGTTTGGATTATAATTATTATTATTACTGCAGCCAAATAGATCAGCAGGGCTGCCAGGCAACTGGTATAGCTTAAAAGGAAATCAATATGGCAGCCTCCATATACCTCTCACTACAGTTCTCCTTTAAGCAACCTAATGGTTCTATTGCATTGAGCATTAATGGTACATTTTACGGTAGCTTCACTTACTACTGTAGTGGTACAGTGCTTAGGGTGATGCACTGACGTGTCCACCATGCAGTGTGATCTGGGTTCGATTCCCAGCTATGGTATGATATATACTGGCTTTTAAAAAAGTATAATTCCCTGCCAGAAGACACCCTCCTCCCGGAGGGAGGAGGGAATAGGTTGAAGGGTTGGAGGGAGGAGGGTTGGAGGGAGGAGGGTTGGAGGGAGGAGGGTTGGAGGGAGGAGGGAGGAGGGAGGAGGGAGGAGGGAGGAGGGAGGAGGGAGGTGGGAGGTGGGAGGTGGGAGGTGGGAGGAGGGAGGTGGGAGGAGGGAGGTGGGAGGTGGGAGGAGGGAGGTGGGAGGAGGGAGGAGGGAGGAGGGAGGAGGGAGGTGGGAGGTGGGAGGTGGGAGGTGGGAGGTGGGAGGTGGGAGGTGGGAGGTGGGAGGTGGGAGGAGGGAGGTGGGAGGAGGGAGGTGGGAGGTGGGAGGTGGGAGGTGGGAGGAGGGAGGTGGGAGGAGGGAGGTGGGAGGAGGGAGGTGGGAGGTGGGAGGAGGGAGGAGGGAGGTGGGAGGTGGGAGGTGGGAGGTGGGAGGTGGGAGGTGGGAGGTGGGAGGTGGGAGGTGGGAGGTGGGAGGTGGGAGGTGGGAGGAGGGAGGTGGGAGGTGGGAGGTGGGAGGAGGGAGGTGGGAGGAGGGAGGTGGGAGGAGGGAGGAGGGAGGAGGGAGGTGGGAGGAGGGAGGAGGGAGGAGGGAGGCCAATTAAAATCTCACTAGCAGAGAGTGTAGCAGCTGTCCCATAACTAATTAGTGTAGGCAGACAACTGAGTCAAATGGTATAAAGGACCTAGCTTGAAGGGAGGGTGGGCGGGTCCTCAAGCAGTGTGTTTGACCATAACATGTCTGCTGACAGTGAAATGGAGGGTAAAAATTTTGTTTTTTGATGCGAACTGGGCGAAGCGAACTTCCGCAAACGTTCGCCTGCAGGAGGCGAACGCGAACCACCGAAGTTCGCCAGGAACCGTTCGCCGGCGAACCGTTCGGCCCAACTCTAGTAAGAAACAGTTATATAATTCTGTAAAGTTTATTTACCCCGTTTAAATTGTGTTGAAATGCAAGGTAAATGTGTTTCTGTATTACTTTGATTATGACCCTTTAAGAGATCAGCTTAAGGTTGAAGGGACACACCCCTGGGAGTGTAGGAGAGAGAGAGAGAGAGAGAGAGAGAGAGAGAGAGAGAGAGTATGAAAAGACTGTGCATTCAGAGGCGCTACACTGAAATAGACTGTGTGAAGTTGCTGATCAGAGAGAGGCCTTAGTATAAAGACTGTGCATTCAGAAGAGCTACACTGAAAAGGACTGTGCAATGGCTGATTAGAGAGAGAACTGTGTGGATTGCGGTACCAGACAGTGACTGTAGAATCCCGGATTAGATCATACCTCTGTACACACATTTTGTAGGATGACCAGAATACCAAAGAACATCTGCTATTGAACTTCATCATTATTCAACTGGTTCCCTGCCTGCTGAGTAGGACTTCATGGTTCCAGATCTTGTGTTCACCGGAACAAGAAACAGCACTGGGCCCCACCGCACGCTTCTAAGAACTGTAAGCGGTCCACTTGGACCACTGGGGAACAAAAGGGAGGGTGTGCACCCGATTGTGAAGTTAGGGTCAGTCAGGGTCAGTTTGCAGTACTGTTGTTCATCAAGTGTCTGCACTGAAAATACAGACTTAGGAGAAATTGAAAAAAAAACTTGTTACAGGATATTGAACTGTTTGTGTTATATTGAACATTTTGCTTATCTTTATTACTGATACACCCATTAATCTGTCCTTCCATAGTAAAGGCAATTTTCTTGAATTTAAATCACTGTTTGCGCATTCTTTTCTGGTTTGCGGAGCTCAAACCACCTGCCTTGCCCTCGGTTTACAGAAGATCGAAGGAAACTTAGTAATTGGTAATAGAACAATGCGTCACAATGCTAATGACTGGAATGTTCATGATGTGTGCTAAAGCTGTGCCTTCATCTTTATCCAGAAAATCAATCAAAGAGCGAGCTCATCCAAATGCTGGTGCAGAAGGGGTATGGCTCAAAACCTACTAAAACCTGGAAACAAGAACAAGAAAAGGTATACATATGTAAAATGTGTACAGAAAGTCCCCTACCTACAGACAACTTGTTAGTTTCATATGTGCAGTTGTCTTCATGTATAAAATGTACTGTTTTGTTACATGTAGTATTGTATAAACTGTTGTAAGTAGTTTTGCATGGTAAAGGCACATTAAAAACAAAAAACGAAAATGTCTTATACCTTATGTCCATGTCCAGAGTTATGCGAAAGTCATTTATCTACATTTCACTATGTATAACACTGGACTTGACTTACAACTTGTACCGACTTGTCATTAGCCTAATACAGGACGGGTGTGTCCTTTACCAGGAAAGGCACTTTTGCATAACCATGATGCCCCCATCCCCCCCTCCCCCCGCTATTAGGAATAACCCTTTTTCTTCTCTACCCCACCGTTGATGAGAAGCTGAGACCTGCAGCATTGTGACCCCAGTATTGTGGCCATTTTTTTTCTTAAACAAAACTGCAAAAAAGATAAAGGAGCATTGTTAAGCAACGCTATCTGATCAGTATAGCCATCTGGATCAGGTAATATGTTTTTTTTTCTGTTTTTTTCTTCTAGAAATAGGCCAGCTCAGGCAGCCCCTACTTACAAGGATTCCTAATTTATCTGTGGTGTATTCTCTGCATAGATGTGTACACCACCTTTCTTACCAGAATTGCTATGCTCAGAACATAGATAGCTTTCATTCTCCTAAAATTTCCCCCCCAAAGTCGGAGTATCGGGGGCATGGCCAAGATGGCGTGCTAGGCAGATGCGGGTCCCGTGAGCTCTGTTGCCCGGCTAGTTCAATCTACTTTCATCAAAGTCTCTGCTAACCCTAAAGTGCATTTCTGGGTGACGAAAAGCAGCCCCATCATCCTGGAGACTTGGTGGGATCCTCCTTTACTACCTCCGGACGGAGCAAGCTCTACAGATCTGAGCTACCAGGCAGACGTAGCAGGTCCCTCCCACCTGCAGAGATCCCCGTGCCGCTTAACTCCCTACGGAGACATGGGAAACAAAAAAGGGGTCAAAAAAGACAAGTCGGAAGGAGGAACATTATCTGATAGAACTCAGCGTTCACCGCATGTTCCAAAACACAAAACAAAAGAATCCACCATGGAAGATCCGGACGCCATGTCTGACCATGTGGAAGACTCTGTGCAGCTTCCTACCACCGCGGAGTTGATGGAGGCGATTAAGACCTGTCAGTCGGCACTGACCACCAAAATTGATTACATAGAAGCTAAATTCAGCCTTCTGCATCAGGATGTGTCTGACATATGAGAGGGGAATAGGAGATGTCCCTTAACACACTGGTATGTTTACTTTTGTGCGATTTTAACAATACAGATTCTCTTTAAATGGACTGTAATTGCAGAGAGTGAGAGAGAGAGCGAGAGAGAGAGAGAGAGAGAGATATGAAATATTATATTTGGATAAAGTTTAATTGACAAGCATCCTGTTGATTAGACTTATGTCTGAGGTTATTAAGTTAGTGGAAGTAATCTCCCATTTGGAAATATTGGAAGGTGAACTAGGAATTTATGGAGATGCGGTATTGCATCTAGTATAGTACAAAAACCTTTGGCCATCATTTCTCTGTCTTAAAAGTTGTTTAAAGGAGAAGCATATGCCACTCCAACCCCCATAGTAACATGAGATACTTTCTCCCCCACAAGGTAGCCAAGCCATCTGGCTTCTATTATTGAGAGTTGGGGGTAGGGAAATTCCTTTGGCCAAGACTGGTCAAAGCAGCTATTGAAATGCTCCTCTGAACGGCTGAATAGGGTTTACATAAGAAATCTAACAAGACTATTTGTATAATAATTATAGTATCTTTAGAATAGTGAGTTATATGTAAGAACATATATAGGGTTATTAATGAGTAGATAGATTTTAATATTAATGAGTACATTTGTTTAGTGTATACGTTTATATGTGTTAGCAGATAGAACTAAGTATCATTTGAATCAACCAATCGGAAGGCAGCTTGGAATCTGAGACGTCATAAGCTAAGTTATTTAAATGAAGGAGGGTTGGGGGTCTCTCACACACACGCTGGACATTCACAGATGGACTTTAGACTGATGCACACATATCTAAGTCCTGCTATTCTCACAGACATTTCAAGACAAAGAAACTTTATTTAATTCTTATTTTATTTAAGATCTTTAATAACTCTTCATTTTACTTAGAAGATTTATACTATGGACTTTGTATATTTATAAACTGAAATAATAAACCTCATTGAAAGGTGATTTTTGTTCAACGCCTATCTGGAGAACAAAGACATTTGCTGGAAATTTTCATAAAAGCTTCTATTATTACATATTGGCGAGCCAACAACGGAGTTGGAAAACGATATTTTCACTTTCATCACGGGGGAAGATTGATATTTGGAAGAATTTTTATTCATTTTTGAACTTTGATTTTGGCGGGAAAAAAATCTTCCTATCTCTGAAAGTGTTGGAGGTTTTCCAAGAGAATCTACTGAGGCTTAAAGTGACGGTCGCAGAGGAGTGACGTTTTTCCAGAGGCGGTTGAGAACTCCACCGACTAGAGTCTGATAAGTATGGATTTTATTAATTTTTCCGCAGAGAAGAGTGATTTGATGTTTAAGGATTTAGGGACATGTACTAAAGATTCTGAGTTGTGGATTTCTATGTATAGCCAATGCATGGCTGCTAATGAAGAAATAGATTCTTCTAGATTTACTTTGTGTAAAATTAAAAAGACAAAAAATGTTATGAAGTTAGTACAGATGTTCAATTCTTTGATTATTGGTGAGGCAAATGAGTCACATGTTACCACAGACGTGCAATCTGCATCTCAGATTTGTGCGGTTCAGCAGGAGTCAGAGGGCTGTTCAAACTGTGACATTTTAGCAGCATACTTAGACGAATTGGAGAAGCAATTAGAATTTAGGACACAGCAAATGCTAGAAATGCAGAGAAAAAATTTAATTTCCGTGGTAACAAAATCTGGGACAGATACAGACACCACAGGTTCTCCATTAAGGGCTCCACCTAGTGGTTGTCCTTGTAAACAGCATGTATTTCCAGATCCACTGACATGTGTTGAGGGTGACAGCAGCATGAATGCTGAAAATAAAGAGGACGAAGAAGAAGAAGCACTTACGCCCAGGGAACTAATTAAAAAAGAAATGCTAGATAGAGCTAGAAAATTAAAATTAAAAATACATGATCAGTTGATGAAGATATTTAAGATGCTTCCACCTTTTAATAAAAGTTTGGATGCCGTTGAATTGATTACAATATTTGAAGATTTCACGGACAGGCTCAATTTGCCCCAATTACAGAAAAACACTGTGTTCTGTTTGTGGTTACCTAGTCACATGAGTAAACGTTTAGAACCAAGTGTTATTTTATCAGCTGGAGGTGAAGAAAGACACCACACTGAGGACGATAGACTAAGACAGTTATTAAAGTTCATGACAGGAGATGAAGTTCCAAATTTGGATTTGTTAGAGTCATTAAAGGCTACTCTTGAAACTGATCCTTTTGAATTCAAACAGAAATTCTTAAAGATATATAACATGTTGTTTACAGTAGAGGATGAGTCAGATTCGGCTTTAAGAAAAGCTTTTGTTAAGAAATTTCAGTATTTAGATCCTATCTCAGCTACTATTGCTGTAGAAAAAGAGAATCTGAATCAAATAGCTGCGTTCATTGACAAAATCCGCAGGCAGATCAGAACTAAGAATATCAAAGCTAAAATTTCTGCTAATAAAAATGTTGAAATGCAGGGAGGAGACTTGGGTAAGGTCTCTTTTACAAAACCAGCTGATGCTGCCCCCTGCAGGAATGAGAAGGAGAAGCAGGCATACAAGAGATCTCCAATGGTTTGTTATTATTGCAATAAGCCTGGACACACTAAATGGAAATGTTATAGATTTTTGAATGATGTGCAAATGAGAAAGAATTTCGGCAAAGAAAATGGATTGGTCAATTTTCAATCCAAACCTTCTGCACCAGCTGCAGAGGTAGAAGTTCATGCATCTTCACCATATGCACCTCTGATCAAACAGTTACATGAGATCAAGATCAGCTATGATAGTAATGATGATAATGACAGGTTTCAGTCAGTGGGGCTGTTAAAAACTCAGTGACTAGCGGAGGTTAAACCAATCAGGAACTTGGAATTTGTAGCACCTTTGTTTTTAGACAATTGCGGTAGACCATTTGTAAAAGCCATTTTAGAGGGAGAGGATTTTTTATTTTTGTTAGACACAGGCGCTCAGATAAGTGTCACAACAAAAGATTTGCCATTACAGCCTGGGGCAAATACATGTGCAAGTTGTGGGCTTTTTTTTTTTAACAAATCATTTTATTGATTTTAATACAACAAAACATTGCCATGAGGCCACAACAGGACAGAATTCAGCTTATATACAATCAGAGGTCAACAATATCATAAATCATAGTACAGGATACTCTAGTACATAGTGGCTCCTTCCTAGATATTCTTTTAAGAATTGTCCATAGCGTCCAGGGAGCCCAAATTGTTTCAGGAGCATTAGATACGTCGTCCTAACTTAATTATAGTACCTCAAATTATACCTCTGTATTAATGCAGGGTATATAGCTTAAAAAGAGAGAGAAGAGAAAAAGAAAATAAACAGAGGAAGGGAAGAACAGGTTAGTTAGGTCGCCTCCACCCCCGCCCCCCAGCACCACACCATCAGGTACTATACCCAGATCAAAGTTATTAATATTAAAGATTATACCTTTAGCTTAGGAAGGAGTGTCAGAGGTAATATCTGGATTACCAATCCATGGAGACCAAATTTTTTTCAAATTTATTTGGACAATTTCTACTTAAATAGGTCAGTTTATATAATGTCAAAGATTGGTTCACTGTTTTTTTCCGATGATTAATCGAGGGGCCCCCAGCGCCCTTCCATACTCTTAGTATTTCTTTGCGGCCATAGAAGGTAAGTAGTTGAATTAGATACTGAGCATGCTTATTGACGGAGGTTTCGCCCAGTATCCCCAGGAGCGCCAACTTAGGATCAAGAACAACTTGAACGGTTAAAATAGCATTAATTATCTGAAAAACTTCGGTCCAAAACGTAGCGATGACATGGCATTGCCAAAATACATAAAAAAAGGTACCGTCTTGTTTGGTTGCATTTAGGGCAAGTAGCACTGTTTTCACGGGAAATGCTGTTCAACCGTACTGGGGTCATGTAAGTCCTATGCAGGAACTTAACTTGAATCAGTCTATCTCTAGAACATATCGGGAGCTTGATAAAGTCTTCCAAGATATCCTCCCAGTCTTGGCTATCGATTCCCGCAATATCCTCATTCCACTTACGTTTACATCTATCCCACCCTTTAGTTTCAGTATGCAGTAGCTCATAATATAATGTGGATAGTGTTTTATCTATGATTCGCGTCATTAGTGTAGTTTCTAAGTGGCATGAACCTAGGTTGAGTATTCTGCCTCCGGTAAATTGTGAGCGAAAGGCATGACTGACCTGGAGATAACGGAAAAACATATTATTTTTAAGGGAGTAGAGCTGTTTAAGTTGATTAAATGACAGGAGTTTCCCATCCTCTACTATATGATGTATTGCTTTAATGCCGTACTGAGCCCAAAGCAAGGGATCAGGTATGTCTTCAAAGTGTGAAAGGTTGGGGTTATCCCAAAGTGGAGAGTGTGGCGACAGTGTTTTATTCCCGCCACTCAGTTTGATCATGTCCTGCCAGACTTTAGTTGTTGTCTTCATTGGGGTTGTAACTCTTGCATCATTGCTTGATCCTCTAAACACTAACAGGGTGAGTCTCTCATATGATCCTAATCTGGCAGCTTCCACTGTGACCGCCGGGTTATATGTGTCTTGCGCAAACCACCAACGAACGGACACCAATACTGCAGCACAGTAATATAAGTATAAGTTTGGAAGGGCTAGCCCGCCATGATTACTCGGTAATTGGAGTGTAGATAATGCTATCCTAGGGGGTTAGTCATGCTATATAAACATAATTATAAGGGAATTAAGAGTGCGAAAAAACTTTTTTGGGATTATAACGGGTGCTTGACGAAAGATATATAGGAATTTGGGAAGAAAGATCATTTTGAATAAATTAATACGGCCAATTAGGGAGAGTGGGAGGCCCTTCCACACACCAATTTTCCGTTTGAAACTTTGCAAAATAGGAAGAATATTCAGTTCAAAGAAGTCGGCTGCCGAGGCAGTAATATTTACCCCGAGATATTTAAATGTCTTTACCCATGTGAGAGGTGAGTTGGAGGTATTTATGGGAAATTCGTCTATCTGCATTATTACTGATTTTTCATGGTTAATTCGTAGACCTGAGTATATCCCAAAGACCCTTATTATCTCCAGTGCTTCCACTAAGGAAGAATCTGGGTCACCAAGATACAAGAGAGTATCGTCAGCATACAACGAAATCCGTTCCTCAATGGAGCCGACTTGTATACCCGATAGTCTCTCAGACTCTCTGATCAGTATGGCCATTGGTTCTATAGCCAGGGCAAATAAATATGGCGACAGAGGGCATCCCTGTCGAGTGCCTCTGTGGAGCCTGAATGGGCTGGAAATTACATCTCCTGTTTTTATACGTGCTGCGGGTGAAGAGTAAAGGGCCCTGATTAACGATATAAATTTAGGGCCAAAGCCATATTGCTCTAATAAGTGCCAAAGGTAGGGCCACTCCATAGAATCGAAGGCTTTTTCGGTGTCAAGAGAAGCCACTACCCTACGTCCAGAGGTAGTATCTGGGATACAAATGTTAGTATATAGTCGACGTATATTGATGTCCGTTCCTTTATGTGGCATGAACCCAGATTGGTCACAGTGGATAAGATAGGTAATAATCGGTTGTAGCCGATTAGCAAGTATTTTTGCCAATATCTTAGCATCTACATTTAGAATTGAGATTGGTCTGTAGGAGCCACATTGATAGGGGTCCTTTCCCGGTTTTAGTAGTATTATTATTATTGCATCAGAGAAGGAGGTAGGGAGAGACTCGCCCTGGAAAATGTTATTAAAAATATTAGTCAGTTTAGGGGCTAGTATACCGCTGTACGCATGGTAGATTTCTGAGGGGAGCCCGTCGGGTCCCGGAGATTTATGTGGTTTGAGACCTGCTATAGCATTTTGTACTTCCTCTACCGTAATATCTTGATCAAGAAGATTCCTATCTATTTGGGATAGGGCAGAAGTATCTACAGTACCTAAATATTCTAGGAGTTCGTAAGTAGTGTAATGGGCTCTTGAGGAGTATAAAGCTTGGTAATATTGGATAAAAGTATTGTTAACGTCTTCAGGGTCTGTTAATACAATGCCATGTGCATCCATTATAGCGGGGACAGCCGCACTACCCTCAAAGTCTTTGGAAAGCCATGCTAAAGTCTTACTGTTTTTTTCCCCAAACTCAAAAATCCTCTGGGACTGGTGGAGTAGTGAATTTTTAGTCATAGAGACTAGTTCTAATCTCCACTGTCTCATTATGTCTTGCCAGTGTTGCCAATCTGAACAAGAGGACGTTCTAACATATTGCGCTTCGGCCAAGAGCATTGCTTGTTCCAACGATTGAACTCTCCCCCTTATATTGTCTTTGTATTGCTTTATAGCAGAAGTGTAGCTACCTCTTATAACCGCCTTCCCCGCATCCCAAACTATTTTCCCAGGAGCAGAGTCTCTATTATCAATCCAATAATTAGTAATATCGGTTTCTATTTGATGTTGGATTTGAGAATTATTAATATAAAATCTGGACACTCTCCATAGCCTATCCTTAGGTTTGGGATTAATAGTTAGTGAAGCTAGTACAGGAGCGTGATCAGATATTCCAACCGGGAGTATCTCTATATTATGCACTTGAGCCAGTATAGGGGTGGAAGCAAATGCCGCATCAATTCTGGACATAGATTTGTGTACTGCAGAGTAGCAGGTATACTTAATTTGGGTGGGGTATTTCCACCTCCAAATGTCTTGAAGCTGCATTGCCTCCGCCCATACACTGAGGTCCTTTTCAGTACGGGACAAAGATGAAGATCTATCAATTCGTGAATCAAGTGTCATATTGAAATCTCCCATAACAAGTATTCTGTCACAGTGCCATTTAGCAACCCTGGTCATGATATCATATAGTAGTTGCTTGTCTGGAGGAGGGGGTAAATACAATGCAACAAGCACATACTCTAATCCATAAATCTGAAAGTTGAGCAGGACAAACCGCCCTTTATCATCTACCCACGAGTTCAATACTTTTATAGGTAAAGATTTCTGAATTCGGATGGAAACACCTCTCGAGTAAGTAGAGTATACAGCATGGTAGTGGTGGCCTACCCAAGGTCTCTTTAAAGCTTTAAGTTTATCTCCAACCAGGTGAGTTTCTAGTAAAATACATATATGGGGATTATAATTTTTAAGAAATTTAAACACCAGTGATCTCTTAATTTTTGAGCCCAGACCTCTAACATTCCACGATATACAGTTAAGTAACGACATTATGCAGTGCACTTGAGATATATATATCTGTTACAAGAGAGAGGGTCAGTGTTAACTTACCCAGGTATAGTCCAGGGGAGCAGTCAGGGCAGAGGCGACGAAAGGGAAGAGAAGAAAGAAGAAAAGGAAGAAAAGAGAAACAATCCAGAAAAGAGCATAAACAAATACAGGTAAGTAACAATACCCAAAATCCCCAAACCCCCCACCCTACATCCTGCACCATAACCATATCTTCAGGACGTTTGACACCCTAACACTTTAACACTACCACACAACACCCCCAGACAACGGTCTGTGAGGTGTCAACTTCAAGGAAGGGGCGCCCCTTCTCTTGGGTGGGGCCGCGGGCAAGGCGCACAGAGGACCGCTGCCCAACAACACTCAGTCCAATACTGAGGGTACTTCTTTAATAGGACTTAGATTATACCCTAGATGACCAAAACATAGTGTATAATATAGTCATTGGTTATATCCTATAACATCAAAAGAAATGCACTTAAGCATACTCTGTGGCAGCACAACTCCAACCTTAAGAATTGAATATGTTGAAGAGGGTATTAGGAGGGGGGGGAGGAGGGTTCTAGCCCATTGAGGTATATAACCTTAAATATCTAGATTAGTATATCTCCATATAAGTTGATGGGAGTATGCGTAAGAGGGTCCAGAGGACCCCAATAGAGCTTTCGTTAAAAAGGGTGTAAAAATGATTTTGTTTAGTAGTCCTGAATGAGCATTTCAGAATCAAAAGAAGTGAAATTGATGACTACTCACAGAGTACACTTAGAGGATATACATAGCGTAGATTATTGTACACTCTATGACCATTCTCTTTCTCCTAGTCCAATCCAGGCATGCATCTCAGTTCCATTACCAATCTAGATAACATGTAATTTAAGGCTCTTAGACCCATCAGCATACCCAATGACAGTTAAAAGTTCCATAAATGTAATTGTATCGACATTAATTGGCACATTATAGAGCAGATTAAACCTATGAGTTAATATGTTGTTAAAGAAGAGGGAAACGAGTAGTGTAGGAGTGGATACTGTAGTATCCCGACCTTCAATATACCAGGAGTAAGAAAGAGTTACCATTGAAATGAATAGGGGGAGGGAGGGGGGGAAAGGGAGATGGAGGGGAAGAGAGCTGCGGGGGGGGGGGGGGGGGGGAGGGGGGAGTTGGGGTTACCTAAGGCCCTGCTGTAATTATAGAAGGACGGAAGCATAAGAGACTTGGTACATGCCATACCTGTATGCAACCTATATATTATTGCGGTACACTTTAAGGAGGCATAGTAGATATACTACCTATATAGACTACTAACTACACACAGTGTACAGGGTAGGACTATATGCATAGCATAGAGTGCTAAAGCTTAAACTATAACTCTGATATGAGTTGGCAATACCATATATCCAATCTTGTAAGATTATTATTGCAATAATATTACCAACCCATCATATCATAATTATACAGCTCTGCCATTTCAAGGATAGCAACTTTCAGTAGTCATAAAGAGGCATTTAGTCAAGGTCAAACATTATCAAGGACTACGCAATAATTATAGGCACCGTTACAAATCTTCAGAGAGAATATGCAGGCATTGCCACATCGTTCAGCATTCTCGCAGCATCAAGGATCTATGTTTCTAAATTTAGTTAAGCAGTGAGTTGCCGCCCTCCAGTGTCAACTGGCAAATCATGCAGCTTCAGTTATTCAGTAGGTTCGTTGGGCAAAGATATTAACCCTTAGATTGCTTTCCCATATCTTCTCTCCCATCAGTAGACAGACACCATACTACACTAAACATATGTCTTCAGTGTCAGAGTCAACTCCATAGCTAGATAACATTTAACCTAATGCCTAGCGATTATAGTATACATAGTATAAATATTTAGTAGCACATAGTGTATGCATAGTATGGCTAAAGTATGACAGTTAAGATACCCATATATAGTATATGTGCCGGAGCACTAGCCCTTACAGAAAAACAGTATACATAGTATATATATATATATTCGAGAGCTTGAGATGTATGCATAGCATAAAGAAAAGTACAGCAGTTATCTCCTCATACATAATTCAGTATACCCTTTAGATCCAGGAGACGGGTACTAATTATAAGGCTTATGCGGGCAGAAGATTATTCAATTTAGAAACCAAGGTTGATGTGCACGAAAACTATAGTTTTAGAGAGCAATAGGAGTAAAAAAGGGGGGGGAGGAGAGGCAGTAGGAAGGAGGCAAGGTATGCCACGGGGCTCATAAGAAGAAGGGGGAGGGGGGGGAGGGGGGGGGGGAGGGGGGAGAATTTGCCTTGTTAAATGCATACTATTAGTAAAGCTATGGAGTGTGCACCACAGACATGTAAATGAAGAACTTAGCATATAAGGACAATTGTAAGCTATAAGTGCATTAGCCACTTAGGGCAAAGTTAAGTAGTTAGGAGTACAAAACCCTCCACTGTACAAACGGCTGCACAGCAATTAACTATCAAGCCGGTATATCAACATAACCTTGTAGAAGATTCAACTATAATCAGGGTTTGGAAAGAATGTAAAAACTACCACAACACTGAAAGATTAAACATAGTTTAGCTGGAGAACTGACAGGCACAGAGAAGTCATACTAAACACCCGCCTTATGCTGTGAGCTAGGTATGGCAGTGCAGAAATAAGCATAGAGGGGCGGGAAGTTTTTGCGCCACATTGATAATTAAGCAGCAGTTGGTTCAGCAGCCATCTTAGCATAAAATCAATAGAACAGGCTGCATAGTGACATGTTAGCATGACAGTTTCTGTCTTGTAGTAGCAATTAAAGTCAATCCTTAGAAAAATAGCAACCACAGTTAACCAGCATTATTGTCAGATAAAGAGAGTTAGGTGTATCATAGGCAGTCAATCCACAGCAGCATTAGACACCATTTATAATCCGAACAGCTGCATAGGTCAAAAAGAGTCAGCAGAAGAAAAAAGAAAAATACAACAGGTTTCTCTGGATACTTATCAGGCATCAGGGTTGTCAGGGAGTTGCTCGATCCATCGCATAGCTGCCGCAGGAGTTTAAAAAAAAACTGTATCTTCCCCATTCTGAATGCGTAGCTTAGCCGGGAATAGCATCACATATTCAATGTTCTTTTCCCGGAGCTTCTTTTTGACTTCATGAAAAGAATGTCTCTTCTTCTGTGTTTCGGCAGTAAAGTCAGGAAACAGCATGAGACGGTTGTTATCTAGCTTCAGATCTCCACAGCGTCTTGCAGCTGCCAGAATGGAGTCACGGTCTCTGTAATTTAATAGACGAAAGATCAAGGGACGTGGGTAAATTCCAGGAGGGCCGCGTTTAGCAGGGATGCGGTGGGCTCTTTCAATAGTAAAGAAAGAGGAGAAGGTGTCGTCTGGTAAGAGCTTCCGCAGCAGCTCCTCCACATAGCGAGGTACATTAACTCCTTCCGAATCCTCCGGTAAACCCAGCAGTCGCAAGTTATTGCGGCGGTTGCGGTTCTCCGCGTCCACCGCTCTGTTTTCTAATCGTGTCAGCCGCATGTCCATTGCCGGAATGGATGCATTATGAGTGGTGATGGCATCCTCTGCATCAGAAACTCTCCGCTCCAGATCTTTAGTCTTGTCCCGAAGATTAGTTAGGTCTTGGTGCAACAGGCTAAAGCGGGTTTCAATATAATCGATCTTGGTAGTAAGCGTGGCTTGGCAAGTTTGAATCGCTTCTAGCAGTTCAGCCGAGTTAGGGAGCGAGGGTTCATCTGTCACGTGGCTGGCCATGTCTTCTTGTATGTGTGCTGCAGCCAAAGTATGAGCTTGCTTTGAAGGGGCCAGAGCAGCAGGGGTTCTCTCTCCTGTCTGTCCTGCTTCACCTTTGTCCTTTTTATCACCTTTTTTATTGCCCATTTCGTGATAAGGTGAGAAACGGCGCGGGGATCTCTGCGGGCGGGAAGGGCCTGCTAAGGCTAGCTGTGCAGCGTCCCAGGATGCTTCTTCCTCTGAGAGCTGAGCTGGAGGAACGCACCAATCCTCCAGGGTGATATATCTCTCTTATCAGCAGCAAAGGAATACTGTGCAGGCGTATAAAACCCCCGATGGCAGTAGATTATACTTGTTGGGCAGCGGAGCTCCGAGCTCACACGTCCTCTCAGAACACCATCCTGGCCACGCCCCCCCAAGTTGTGGGCTTTGACGGGAAGACAGGAAACAGAGCTACTTTGTGCAAAAATGTGTCTTTTGAAATTCCAGGTTATTTGCAGACTGAAATTGATATTTGGCATTACAAAGGGGCGGAGTCGATAATTGGTTCAAACGGAATGACGAAAAGAGGCTGGGTTTTGGACCTGGGCAACGCAGTAATTTGGAAAGATTCTATCAATCGTAAACCAGTGTTGATAGACCCTAACGATTTCCATGAAGTGAGTAGCATTTGCATGATAGAAGTCAAAAACACCTGTCATAAATGGCCTGAGGTTGATGACAATCCAAGTTTGACAGCTGTCATACAAAAAAGTTTCCTCAGTTATGGGCTCAGTTTCGAAGTGAAGTGGGGACAATGAAAGATGTTGTAGTCAACATTGAGGGCAAAGACCCTCCCCCTCAAAAGCAGTACAAATTGCCGCCAGATGCGATTGAACCGATTGGAAAACTAATTAAAGATTTATTAGATCAAGGCGTTATAAGAAAGGCAAATTCTGTATGTAATGCTCCGATTTGGAGTATTGTCAAGCGCAATCAAACGTATTGATTTCTGCTGGACTTACGTATGCTTAATAAATATACTCCAAAAATTACGACGATAGTTTCCAGCACGCCAGATGTCATGTCAAAATTGTCAGCTAATGCCACATATTTTTCAAGTCTGGACATAGCCAATGGATACTTCTCCATTAAATTGGCAAGAAGTTGTCAATACAAATTCGCTTTCACATACAACAACGAACAATTTATATTTACACGTCTGCCTCAAGGTTTTCATTCTTCAAGTTCAATTTTCTGTCAAGCGATGACAAAGGTTTTGTCAAAATTCTCGAGGCCAGATTGTGTTATATCGTACATCGATGATGTTTTGCTGTTCACTGAGACAGAGAGTGAGCATTTGCAACTGCTAGATGAATTGTTCATGATTTTGTCAGAAGCAGGTCTGAAATTAAATACCAGCAAGGTAAAACTTTTGAAAACTGAAGTGGAATTCTTGGGAGTGAAAATAGGCCATGGTGTAAGACAGCCATTGCAGGAAAGGGTTAAAGCTGTCATGTCACTTCCCATCCCAACCAATCACAAAGCACTGAGACAATTCCTTGGCCTTGTAAATTACTCGCGAGAATTCATAGAAGGTTTTGCTGAAAAAGCAGCGGTTTTGTATGAATTGTTGCAAGGAGAAAGTAAAGATTGTTTTGGCCCATGGGAAGATCGACATATGCAGGCATTTGAAAATTTGAAAAAGGCTTTGCAAAATGCACCAGCACTAGCAACAATAAGTCACCAGAGGCTAGTTTTGCTATTCAAGTGCATGTTTCTGATGTGTCCATTTCAGTGGTTCTTTTGCAAAAACAAAGTGGAAATTGGAGAATATTGAGATATTTCTCTTGATTGTTGACACCGCTGGAAAAAGGATTTGATGTTTGTGTCAGACATCTGCTGGGAGTTTATTATGCAGTGAAAGCAACTGAACATATTGTGGGATGTATTAACATCATTTTGCAGACTCCCCATTCTACTTTGAAACTTTTGCTAGAGAGGAATTTGCCAGGCGTGACTAACCAAAGATTCAATCAGTGGTTATTAGCTTTGTCGACAAAACAAATCCAGGTAGATCACAATGCTAAGTACATTCTTCCTCAACTTATGGATTATCAAGGACAAGAACATGTATGTCCTTGTGAGGGTTCAGAAACTTTTCCTTCTCTCTTCCGGCGGGAGGAGCAAAGGTCTGATGAACCAGTGTTTGTAGATGGTTCTAGACATCAAGTTGATGGGAAGTATTGTACAGGCTATGCGATCTGGTATCCTAAGAGAGGTTATGCGATTCAGCATAAAATTACCTGGTCATTACTCAGCACAAAGAGCAGAATTGCAAGCTGTCAAAACAGTGCTGGAATTGGATGAAAAAGAGAATAAGAATCCTTTAGTGATTTACACTGATTGTTCTTGGTTGACACGTTCATTGCTAGACTATTTGCCAATTTGGAAGAGAAGAGGTTTTGTAGATTCATCTAACAAGGCTCTTATGTATAGAGACATGTTCCAATCGATTATCGAGATTGCAGAAAGAAATCCTTTAGCTTATGCGATTATAAAGGTTCCCGCTCACAGAAAAGATAGAGAGTTGTCTGAAGGTAATAATTTGGCAGATATGTTAACCAAAGAAGCAGCAATGAGAGGTGTAGAGATAGAACAGGAAAAGTCTAAATTGATTGTCGCAGCTGCCAGAAAAGATGATGATGTCACAAAGGTATCTTTTGCAGAAGAGCAGGCTAAAGATCCTTCTTTAGTAGCTCAAATGACAGATCCTAAATCTCCTTTTGTTTGCAAAGATCAAATGTTTTACGAACTGAGAGGAATTCTGTATCCAGTAATTCCTAAACATTTGCAAGTGGAATTTGTTAAATTCAATCATAATAGTTTAGGACATTTGGGCCAGGAAAAGTTGTTAGAAGTTTTGAAGGAGAAGTTCTATTGGGAGAAAATGGAAGAAACAGTGCAGAATGTAGTTCAATCATGTTTGATTTGTGCACAGATAAATCCCAGGCCAAAAGGACAGAAACCACCTTTACAGAGAACCCCACCTGCAGATGGTCCTTGGTCTACATTGCAAATTGATTTTATAGGTCCATTGCCTATGGGTAAACAAGGTTTGAGATATGCATTGGTGGTGGTTGATGTTTTTCAAAATGGGTAGAAGTTATTCCCTTGAGAAAAGATGATGCATTGAGTACTGCTAGGGCTCTAGTCAGTCATGTGTTTGCAACATGGGGAATTCCACAAAATTTATCCAGTGATAGAGGAACACATTTTACAGGAAAAGTAATGCAAGCAATGTGTAACGTTTTGGGAATTCAGCAACAATTTCATGTGCCTTATCACCCACAGTCAGCAGGCATTGTGGAAAGGATGAATAGGACAATTAAACAAATAATTGCTAAAATGCTAATGGAGAAAGGAAATACTTGGGTAGATGCCATTCCTTTTGTTTTGATGGGTATTAGGAGCACTCCTAATGCAACTACTAAATACACTCCTTTTGAGTTGATGACAGGAAGGAAAATGCCACTTTTATTTCCTCAGGAACCAAGGTTGTCTACTCCACAGAGAGAGGCTATAGAAAAAACTAAATGGTTACAGTTGTTGCAGGAAAATTTGAATGCTATTTTGCCACATGCTGCATCTCATATGCATAAAATGGTGCCACCTCATAATTCAAAATTTGTGAAAGTGGCATTAGTGATGGTCAAAATATTTAAAAAACCAGGACCATGGCATAGTAATTGGGAAGGTCCTTTTGAAATTATTGATACGCTGGGCCAAGTGATGATTAAAATTAAGTGACCTCAAATCTCTACTAAAAATGTTCGTAGGCAGCAAGAAATGTGGGTTCATGTAGATCAATGCAAATTGTATGTTACAAAATAATGATGCTGCATTTGTTTTGCAGGCATCATGTTTAGGCATAAATCCAAATGGAAGAAGATTAATCCAAAGAATGGATTAAAGGGGGATGCCTTGAAAGACAAAGCAACAGACGTTTTCTTGATGTTTTTTTTTATGTGACTTTGATTACTTCAGTGATCCATTGTTTAACAGTGACAGTGCAAGCTGAAGAAAATTTAAATTCTGAAGTTTCGATAAAGGAAAATACACTATCCAGAGGAAAAGGCTATTCTTATGAAGAATTTTTTTTAAAGAAAGTACTGTAGATACCACAAATGACATTGTAGGATGTTTTTGCCTAGGTTAGATGATTGTTGTTTACAATTGTTTTTCCAACATAATACAAATATAGGTGTCCAAGCAGTGATAGAATCAAGAAATGTATTCACTAAATTGACAGGACAATATATCCATAATGAAATAACAGGAAATATAAGTTGTAGTTTAACTGAATTTAATTTCTGTTATGTACAAATCAAGGGCAATGACTCAGCAGTTTGGTCTGGAAATTTTACCAAAGGAACTGGAAGTGAATATAAGAAAGGGGAAAAGGGGGAAAAGAATGTTTTATTGTCCAAAGGTGTAATGGTATTCTTATTTCCTGATAGTAATGCCATTAAAAGTGATGCTGAAGGAGATATTAATAGATTTTGGAAATTTCAAATATCCAAAGGAGATGTAGTAGCAAATATAAAAATTAATTTGACTGTGACAAATATAGTGTATCCAGAGATTAAAGTTATGCCACGTTCTTTAGAAATCAGAAAAGGATATAAGGATATACAATTGATATGTAATACTAGTGTATTGTTACCTCCAAATGCGACTTTAACATGGAGTAAAAATAATGAATTTCTAGGAAATTTTTACAAAGGTAATATCCATGTAATTAATCAAGGTGCTAAAGGGAGTGTAAAATGGATAAATTCTAACCTGATTTATTCTTTAAATGAAGTGGCTATGGAAGATAATGGAATTTATAAATGTTGTATTAGTTTACAAGGATTCCATACTAAATGTGATATGACTCAAATCACAGTCAAATCTCCTGAAAGGACCATTTGTAATGATAAAAAATTGTACAAGGCAAGTCCTTTTCAATTCAATCATTTCCAGACCAAACCACTGTTAAGAGAAGGTAGATTTGTGATAATTGTTTGGAAGTTTAATATTTCAAGTTGGAAAATTTCCACAAGATATCCGATATGCCAAAATTATCTTGCAAATTCGATACATGGGAATGGAACAATGGTTTGAAAATAGTTTTTAAACTTTCCCTAGGAACAAACAAGGCATTATAGAGGGTATTTTAGGAGGTGCAGGAACCATTGGTGCCATAACTAACAGCTTGGATGTAAAAACTTTGAAATCTGATTTAGAAACAGTTGGTTTGTTAGGAGGTAAAGGATTAAAAGGTGCAAAGGAATATAAACCAATTGATGGAGCATATGATAATACAAACTGCATCTGTTTTAGGTCCTTCTGTATCACATTTGCAAGATATAGCCTTAATGTTGATTGATAGTGAACAAAAATCACAGTTGGCAAGGATATGTTTGGAAACCCAAACTGAATATTCAACAAATTTTAAAATTATAGCACAGGCTTTCCAAGAAGGAAGAACACCTCTAGGAATATTGCGAAATTTACCTAAGAAATATAAATATGCATTGAATCATATAGATTTGTGGATTAATAAATGGTACGGATGTAATCAGAATGAATGCATTAGTACATCAATGATACCAATAGCGGGTAAAGAACAAATTATAGTGCCTGTGACTATATTAGGGGTTCCAGTGAGTGATACACAATTATTGTATTATCAAATGTTTTATAATGATTTTGCCATGGATGAAGAAAGTAATGTTGATCAATTAGATTTATCATCGTGTTTACATTTTCAATCAAAGGTTATTTGTCTGCCTAATCAGGGAAAACCTATTTATCATTCATGTTATCACAATCAAAGTCTGTGCACCGAAAGGATTGAAAGGGTTAACACTCACACTGATCTAATTACACACGTAGAACAAAGAAAGATATGTTTTCAAGTTATGTCCAGTGAAGAAATGGTTAAAGGGCATTTTAAATCATGTGTTCATTCAGAAAAGTTAGTTAGAGGTTTGTACTGTATAGAAGGGGACATAAATGCAGTTAGTTTAAATGATTTAAGAATCAATATCACATCTTTGATATCTGAAGATGTTGATAGTCTCCCTATACAATATAATGTTTCACAAATAAACAGTGCTGCTCGTAATGGAAAAATCTACGCTTACGGATCATTACACGTAATGTTACGCTATTACGCATTACAGTTACGGCGTAGGAAAATATCTACGGTACATCACTGTAATTACGCGTAAACTTACGCATTTACGCGTAAGGATACCGTAATGAAGGCGCTTACACTACGATGTTACGCGTAGTGCCGTAATACCCATTAATGCGTATTTTTTTACGCATGCGGACGATATGTACGCAATAGCCGTCAATGTGACAGTTATTGCGTACATATCATTCGTATGCGTCAAAACGTACGCTTATACTGAAGGGCGGGAGAAGTTACTATTGGTTGCTTAGGATGTTGACTGATTGGCTACGCTTAGAAAATGGGAGATTTTACGTTATTAATTACGCGTAAGTGTTCGTAAAATTACGCATGCCTAGCAATTACGGTAGACAGTGTAATTACGATACCACTTACGGTCTTACGCGTAAATAATTACGCGTAAGACCGTAAGTTACGCGTAACGCTTACGTGTAAATTTTCATTGAATTACGATGCGTAATTACGCTCATGCGTAATTTCGGCCCAGCACTGCAAATAAATGAATTTCCCTGGGATAAATGGACACAAGAAATAATTAAAGACAAAGGATTGTTGTTAACCCTAACTAAAGAGTTGCATGCGGCAAAGATTAGATTTAACCATCAGCAAGGAATATTGGAAAATGTAGAACATGATTTTATCACATTTTCTAGTACGTCTTTTTGGAATAGTTTGAAAAAAATCGATAAGAACTTTAGGAAAAACTTTAATGTTATCAGCTGCAGGAAATTTATTATTACATCCTATATTCCTTTTGTTTATAATAATAATATTTTGTATCATATGTCAAATACTTTTAGCATTTAGAATTAGGAAATTTTATAGATCAAAATAGAAATTAGGGAAATGGAATTATATATCAGAATTATGATTCAAAGGAAATTAAGACAATTGATTAATGTGGACAGAGATTTTGGAGATAGGGGAGCTTTACCAAATCTTCATAGACCAGTATGAATGGATACGAATGTGACGTGAATGTGATTTGTGAATGATTTTATAATAAAAATATAATATTGTCAAGGGGGAGATATGAAATATTATATTTTGATAAAGTTTAATTGACAAGGATCCTGTTGATTAGACTTGTCTGAGGTTGTTAAATTAGTGGAAGTAATCTCCCATTTGGAAATATTGAAAGGTGAGCTAGGGATTTATGGAGATGCGGTTTTGCTTTTATTATAGTACAAAAGTCTTTGACCACCATTCCTCTGTCTTAAAAGCTACTTGGAAGAGAAGTGCTTGCCACCCTGCCCCCATAGTAACATGAGATATCTTCTCTCCCACAAGATAGCCAAGCCATCTGGCTTCTATTATGGAGAGTTGGGGGGAGAAATTCCTTTAGCCAAGACTGGACAAAGCAGCTTGTAAAATGCTCTTTTGAACGACTGTATTAAAGGTATATAGGAATTCTAATAGGACTGTATTTGAAAGAATACTATAACATTTTTAGGTTAGTGTAATGAATGTATAATATATATATATATATATATAATATATATATATATATATATATATATATATATATATATATATATATATATATATATATGTACATTAATGAGTAGATAGATTTTAATATTAATAAGTACATTTGTTTAGTATATGAGTTTAAGTATGTTAGCAGATAGGAGTTAGTATCATTTGAATCAACCAATCAGAAGGCAGCTGGAAGCCTGAGACGTCAGAAGCTCAGTTGTTATTTAAATAAAGGAGGAGGGAAGTTTAGTCACACACGCTGGATATTCACAGAGGGACTAAAAACTCAAGCACACATATTTAAGTCCTGTTACTCTCACAGACATTTCAAGACAAAGAAACTTTAATTCTTATTTTATTTAAGATCCTTAATAACTCTTTATTTTACTTAGAAAATGTGTACTAGGGACTTTATATTTTTATTATCTGAAACAATAAACCTCACTAAGATTACTTTTGCTCAACGCCTATTAATCTGAAGAACAAAGACATTCACTGAAAATATTCATAAAAGCTTCTAATTTATAACAGTATGCTACCATGGACCTTGTAGACAAATTTTGCCCGCTACGCATTGCATAAGTCAACCCGGACACCTCTAAAATTACAATATTTTTTTTCCAAATAATGCAGGCAGTGAGGCAGCTATTTTTGAGCATAATAGCTGGTGGCGCATGGGCAGCAGCACCTTGTAATGTGTTCCCTGGCAGTGGAAACATACAGCCAGCAGGAGGAAATACAGCAGCAGGCAGCGTGAGGAGAATGAGTGTGTGGCAGACTGGCATTTGGCAGCAGGCAGGAGGGCAGGCAGCGAGACATAATAGGCCCTGACAGGCCTGTCCTATATATACTAAGCGCGCTCACAGCGCCGCCCCAGTCACTCAGCCAATCTGGACCATAGCTGGAGTCAGCTGACTGAATGATCAGCTGACTCCCCTTCTAGATGCATAAAGGTCCTGTCGCTCGGCTCGTGCGCGCATAGCCCTAAGTCTATGAGCGATAGAAGGACCAGGCAAAGCATCAGCATGTAACTGCGTGGCAGAGGTCGCTGGCTGATACGCGGAGATAGCCACCATGCTGCTTGTCTCTGCGGCGGTATCTCCACTATCTATTACACTTAATGCATAATAGTACACTGTCATCTGGTGGTTCTTTGTAATCTTTTATAAGTCTATAAAATTAATGATTTCTTCATAAAAAAAAATTATAGAATTAAATTATTTAGATAGCTGATCAGTATATACAATATTTGATTACTCTTTAAGGATAGTATAGTGTTTAAATAAGTATTAATGTACTGTAAGTCTGAATACTGTTGGTTGTAGTGTAGTGCAGTGTTGATCGGATACCTCCATTATCCTATTCAAGTTTGGTCGAATTCGGATAGTAAACTATCCGAATTCACTCGAAGTTCGATATTCGAGTTAATCGAATATCCGATTCGACCTCGGATATCCGACGTCACTATCCGAGTCTGTATTCGAGTAAAATATTCGAGCTGGCCTTAAAGAGACTCCGTAACAAAAATTGCATCCTGTTTTTTATCATCCTACAAGTTCCAAAAGCTATTCTAATGTCCTCTGGCTTACTGCAGCACTTTGTACTATCACAGTCTCTGTAATAAATCAATGTATCTTTCCCTTGTCAGACTTGTCAGCCTGTGTCTGGAAGGCTGCCAAGTTCTTCAGTGTTGTGGTTCTGCTTTGCACTCCCCCCTCAGGGGGGAAAGAAACACACAAATGATCTCTTGAGATTCAAAAGGAAGGCTGTATACAGCCTGCTTGTGTATGGATGTATTTTCTATGTGTGGACATGCTGTACATCAACCTACTTCCTGTTTTGGTGGCCATTTTGTTTGTTTATAAACAAACTTTTTAAAACTGTTTTTAACCACTTTTAATGTGGCGGGGAGCGGCAAAATTGTGTCAGAGGGTAATAGGAGATGTCCCCTAACACACTGGTATGTTTACTTTTGTGCGATTTTAACAATACAGATTCTCTTTAAATAGCTTTCAAAACTTGTATTGGAGGTCAATGATGCATGAAACCACCTTTTTTATGAAGAAAAACATCAAGTGATTATGTGGTGATGTAGTAGTTATAAAAAAGGTATCAAAAATAGTAAATTAACTTCATGAAAAGTGTTTGCATGAGAAGGTGTGTCCAAAATGGTTGTTGGAATTCTTCTTCCTTCTTCTTAGTTTTCCTTTCTTTTGTAATATTTTTTTTTTTTTTTACTTCATTTGTGGAAATATTTTATTTTAATAACACCATAGTTATATTTGTGTTGATGGCATAATAGGTAGGTAGTGGCGCATTGCAAGCCACAGCACCTTTTTCTGTGTACCCTGGCGGTGGTAAAACAGACATCAGCAGGAGGAGGAAGTAGTTGCAAGTTGTAGTGTGGTAATAGCTGGTAGGAGAGTGGGTGGGCAGGTGGCAGCAGAAAATAGTTCTTCTGTTCTCCCTGGCAGTGGTAGCAGCACACAGACAGCAGAAGCTCAATGCAGCTACAGGAGGAGGAGTAGTGTGTGTCAGGCAGTGTGATGTGACTGACATAATAGGTCCCGGTTCCTAGCGGTGGTACCAGGGCTATAAATACACAGCATGAGGTTCCAGACAGCCGTCGTGAAGCCCACATTGTGTCCAATACACAATTGGGACAGCACAGTTTTCAACCCGGACTCATCTAAAATAATTACAATTTTTTTTTCAAAATAATGCAGGCAGAGAGGCAGCTATATTTGAGCATAACAGCTGGTGGCGCATGGGCAGCAGCACCTTTTAATGTGTTCCCTGGCAGTGGAGACACAAACAGCAGGAAGAAATACAGCAGCAGCAGGTGTATGTGTGTGTGTGTGCCACTTCATGTCTCCCTCTCGCCGACAACAGGGGCCAGGAATTCGCCTTCCACCCAAACCTGGTTCATTTTGAGAAACGTCAGTCTGTCCACAGACTTGTGAGACAGACGAGATCACTTCTTAGTGACGACTCCACCGGCTGCACTGAAGCAACGCTCTGACAGTACGCTGGAAGGGGGGCAGGAGAGCACTTCCAGGGCATACTGCGCAAACTCGCTCCAGATCGGCAGGTGCTTGACCCAATACTCCATGGGATCAACAGGGGCAATGCTGTCAAGCCCGCTGAAGGACCCCATGTAGTCAGCCACCATGCGGGTCAAGCGCTGTCTGTGACCGGAGAAGGATGCTGCTGCAGGCACCTCCTCTCTAGTCCTTGGCAGCTCTACACTCATGTAGAGCTCGTTGGTCAGAGACAGCAGGTCTGTGGTGCGCGTGCGCTTGCTGCTGGTGGATGCAGGCACCTGCTGCTGCCTCTGTGCTGGCTGGACAGTGGGGGTGGATGGCTGAGGGAAGGCTTCCTCCAAGCGCTCAACAAGGGACAGCTGCAAATCCCTCATTTGTTGCGCACGGTCTCCTCTTGCAGGCAGGAACTGGCTGAGCTTCCCCTTCAGACGTGGGTCCAGCATCATGCAGATCCAGATGTCCTCCCTCTTCTTCATCTGGATGACCCTTGGGTCCATGCGCAGGCACCTCATGTGCGCTGCCATTGGGAGTAGTCTGGCCAGGTCTGGTGGCACATCGACAGACCCAGAGCCGACAGTGCTGTCCTCTTCCTCTGCCTCCTCCACCTCATCCTCTCTCCACCCCCGCACCAGTCCAGCTGCGCTCTGCTGCTCCCCCTTATCAGCAGCAAGGTCAGGGACCTCCACCAACTCCAAGCCCTCCTCCTCAGAGGTGGCCTGTGAAGCTGCCTGCAGCTCCTGCTGGTCCAAGGCTGCCGCTACCTCTTCCAGCAGTGCATACAGGGCCCTGTCCAGCACACACACCAAGGGGACCCACTCGCACACCATTGCATGGTCCCTGCTTACCATGTTGGTGGCCTGCAGGAAGGGTGCCAGGACTGAGCACACAAGCTGCATGTGCCCCCAGTCCTCCGTGGAGATGATGGATGGGAGGTTGGTGGCGGCATGCCCAGTTGCAGTGAGGGAGGCAACTGTTGCTCATTTAACGTACTGGCTGACAGCCTGCCTCTGTTCAACCAGACGCTCCAACATCGCCAGGGTGGAGTTCCAGCAAGTTGGAACATCGATCATGAGCCGGTGCTGTGGCAGGTGCAGCTCCTTCTGCACCTCTTCCAGGCTTGCTACGGCTGCAGGCGAGTGCCAGAAATGACGCACAACCTTCCTTGCTGCCTCAAGGAGTCGGTCCATCCCCTGGTAGGTCCGCAGGAACTTTTGGACTACCAGGTTTAGGACGTGCACCAGGCAGGGGATGTGGGTCAGGTCTCCCTTGTTGATTGCAGCAACCAGGTTTGCCCCATTTTCGGACACCACCTCTCCGACTCTAAGGCCTCTGGGGGTCAGCCAAGGTCCTCTCCAGCTCTCGGAGTTTGGCCAGGACATGGTTCGCCGTCAGTTTGGTCTTCCCCAGGCTGACCAATTCCAGCAGTGCTTGGCAGTGGCGGGGCTTCACGCTGCTGCTGAGGTGGGGGGTTTGGGCTGGTGTGCCGGAGGATGGAAGCAGATCAGAGGAACCTGCTGCAATTCCACTGACCCTGCATGGTGGCACCACCCACTGCGTTGTTGCTACTGCTCTGACAGTGCCCGATGCTGCTCCCTCCTCCTCACCCCCTTCCACCAAGCTGACCCAATGCGCGGTGAAGGACAGATAGCGGCCTGTCCCAAACTGGCTGCTCCACGAGTCCATGGTGATGTGGACCCTTTGACCCACCGCGTGATCCAGCCCTCTCCCGACATTGGCCATCACAGAGCAGTGAAGTGCAGGAATGGCCGTGCATGCAAAATAATGTCGGCTGGGGATTAGCCAATCGGGGGCTGCACACTGGAGCGCACGCATGTAGCTCCCCTCCTGCACAAGGGAATAAGGCAGGAGTTGGGAGCACATGGCCCGTGCCAGCAAGCCGTTCAGCTGACGCACGTGACGGCTGCTGGGAGGCAGAACCCTGACCACCCCCTGGAAGGTGTCGCTGAGCAGGGTATGGTGACGCCTTTTGCTGGCACGGGAATCACTGGAGGGAGCAGAGGAGGCCACTGAGGACTGGCTGCCAGAACAGACCTCAGTTTTGGCGGCAGGAGTTGCAGAGGGAGGAGGAGCAGTGCGTTTCTGATGCACTCCTGCTGGTGCTGCTGGAGGAGGTGGAGGAGGGCTGGTGGCTGCAGCCAACGGCTTCACAGTGGTGGCGGGTCTGCCACTGCCAGCTTCTTTCAACTTCATGAACTCCTCATGCTCATGGAAATGTTTCCCTGCCAGATGGTTCACCAGAGAGGTGGAGCCATACGCAGAGGGCTCCTTCCCTCTGCTGAGCTGCTGGCGGCACTGGTTGCAGGTGGCATACTTGCACTCCACATATGGCAGGGTGAAAGAACTCCAAATTGGGGAGGTGAAGTTGCCCCTTCGGCTGGAAGGTGCTGCTGCCGCTGGTCTCCCTGTGGTGGTTGGGGGGGTTCTTGGTTCGGCTGGTGGCACTGGCAGAACGCTCCGCCTCCGGATCAGCACCCTGTGTGGCCTGCATACCATGCCCACTTCTGATCCTGCCTATGCCTGCGATGCTGATCCTTCTAGCAAGGCCCACAGATGCATCCTCCTCCTCCTCCGAGCTGATATCCCCTGGATCTGCCACCCAGTCTCTGTCCTTCACCCTGTCATCATCATCCTCCCCCTCCGCAAACATGTCCTGCTGGGATGACCCCACAAACTCCCCTTCTGCATGCATGGGCTGAGGGACAGTCACCACTGACTGTCCAAAGCATCATCCCCCAAAGTGCCCATCAGCATTTCTTCCTCCTCCATTGCCAATTCTGCCACAACAGCACTCCATAGCCCCGCTGTGCTTGGGGATAAGAAGGTGCTGAGTGACAGGGTGCTGGTGTTGCCCGCTGGGGCTGGAGAACTGCACTCCTCCTACCCAGGCAGTGCTGGGCGGCTGCTGCTACTCTTGCGAACAGGAGTGGTGGCGAGGGTGGAGGACTCAGTTTCAGAGCTAATGGTAGCCTGCTCATCCACCATCAGTTCCACCACAGCATCTGCGTCCTTCTCCTCAATAGGACGGCTACGACCTGGCGGTGGGAGGAATATCTGCGCCACACGCTGCTGCGTCTCTGCAGCATGACTCCCAGCTGTTGGGCGGCCAAAGCGTCCACGGCCAGTGGCTAATGGCGGAATAGCCACTGGTGCAGACGCAGAACTGCACATGGTGGTGGTGGTGGCGCGGCTGCCATGCCCACGACCTCTCTTGCCGATGCCCTTGCTGCCCCTGCCCAAACCACAGCTGCCAGTGCCAGACATCGTATATTTTTAATATTATACAAATAAAAAAAAAAGTTATGTATGTAAAGGCGGGTGGGACAAGTGGGGTACTTTAATGGGCTGGGACTGGTGGTGGGTCTGTGAGGTGACGGACAGGTGTACTCTAAAGCAGAGATTGGTGTAGCGCTAACGAGAGAGTGCGCACTGTGCACACAAAGACCCTAGCTGACGCTGACTGACGGTGTCCCTATACACAGACTACAGTACAGTACAATTCAGCGAATACACAATAGAAGTAATATAAACAATAGGACGGGTGTAGCACTAATGAGAGGGGGCGGACAGCGCAGACGTGCACTGCGCACACAAAGACCCTAGGTAACGCGGTGACGGACGGTCCCTATACACAGAATAGAGTACACTACAGTACTACTAACTAAACAATAGAAGAATCTAGCTAAATAATAGAACAGGTGTGACTAGACTACAGAGAGCAGATACAGGACAGGTATAGCAGTAAAGCTGGGCCTTGCTAACTACAAAATAGTACAAATCTATGTAACACAGAAGTAGTACAGTAGAGTAGGACAGGTGAGAGCACAGGTAAGGTAACTAGAGACTAGAGCACAGAGCAGGGCAGGCTGCCTTGCCTAGGCACAGGGCCTAGCTGCTGGCTGCAGCTGCAGCAACACCAGTGACAGTCTCCCTCCCTTGTCCCTAATCACACAAACTAAACTGCCTAAAATACAATCTATCTACAATACAAAGCAATACAGTTGAATATCAAGTGTTGGAGTGTAAAAACGCTTTATTTAGAACACAATAAATGCACTTGCACAGACAGAAAGCACTGGAGCAGTCTCTCAGTACAATCAGCCAGTAAGTCGCAAGCAGGACAAGTGAGGCAAGATGGCGCCCGCTATTTATAGAGGGGGCTTGGCCAGGCTCCCCCTCTGTGATTGGCTGCAGTCAGAGGGCTGGGAGCCCTCTGATTTGCTTGTGAGGACTTGAGGTGACATCTGATGTGACGCTATCCGAGCTGGTGACGCTATCCGAGCTCGGATAGCTAGGATATCTCCGTATAGCTGCTTGCTATCCGAGTGCACTTGGATAGCACAGCCCGGATAGCTAATACTATTTGAGCTCGGTATTCGAGCTCGAATAGTGAAAAAAGAGCTAGGATATCCGAGTATCTCGGATATCCTAGCTCTGATGAGCACCACTGATGACTGTATAGCAGGTGTAGCGGAACAGTAAACGACTTTGATAAAGTCTATTTATATGCAAGATAATATATACAGACAATCATTAAAATCAACAATTATTGAAACATTAATAGCCAGTATGAAATAAAAAGAAGGAGAGAAAATACTTAGGGTTTGTGGAAATATGTCCATTCTGGGAAAACTTGTAGAGTTCCTTTTGTTCAGTTTCAGCAAAGTTCAAAGTCCAAACAAAATGGCTACCACTCGTTCCTCAAAAGTGGCAGCAGCTATCAGGATGGTGGAAATTGGAGGAATGAGGGAGGAGTCCCTCGCGAACACTTAACAATGCACATCTTTGGGTGGAGCCTCAAATACAGCCCAGGGGTTGGACAGGGGCGGTTAGCTCCCTGGCTGGGTGCCCTATGCCCACCAAATATGACATTTGTCATATCTCGGCTTACGCTTTCCGCACACACATGACCATCACATATTCATATTTCTCAGACTATGCCAGTTCATATGATACCAAACTTGGGCATGTTTGCATGCCCGGCTAAAGAACAGTGGAATACCCCGAGTTCTGGTTATGCCAGTGGCCCCAATTTAATATCAAAATACTCACAAGATCCGGACCAGCAGAATGATATAACTTTCACATTTCTCACCTGAACGGTATTCCTTAAATATGCAAACATTTACAACATTCATTTCTTCCTGCTTATTGCTGCAGCCAGGCTCTCCCTGCCTGAAAAGGCCTTTTGGTTTGTTAATTAACATCTGAATGTTATCAGCTTGGTCAAACTGAGTTTTACACCTCTGGCTAAATTAACAAGTCACAGGGCCAGTTTCCATGAAAAGACTCTGCTAACTAACTCCTATAAAGAAAGCAGAGACCCCCCAGGCTGGACTGCCTGGTATCCAGACATAAGATTCTGATTTGGCAGTGCAATGACAAATCAAGGCAGGAAACCAATTGCGGTTGCGTTTTCTGGTCTGACGGCTCGTCCGTCACAGTCTGTCCACAGAGGGCGTGGACAGACTGACATTTTTGAAGATTAACCAGGCCTGGATAGAAGGCACTTTCCTGGCACCTGTTGTCAGCGAAAGGAGGACATGAGGTGCCTGCCATACGTGACGACTCATCCTCCTCCTGCTGGCCTGCTGCATTGATTTATGTATTTAAAACCAGACAGAAAAATATAAAAGAGAAGAAATTCCTGAGAGATGTAGAGAACTATAAACGTGGTGACATCTTTAATTTGGGGGGTCAGAAATATGGAACAAGGCGAGGAAAAGGTAAACGGGTGGGCTGGGGCAATACATCAGAAGAGTCAAGAGCCGAATCCTCTGGAAAAGAAAGTGATAAGTCTGGGAAGTCAGGTATCCTTAAAAAACCAAGACAGAACAGGAAAAGGAAACATAAGAGACGAAATAATAATAGGAATAATGATGAGGAAGTTTTTTTAGACGCAGGATCAGGAGAAGAGGAAAGCGAGGAAAAAGAAGAGGGTATGTTAACCAGAGGGAAACAAGCCAAAATGGGGGGATACAGTTGTTCCAACCGCTAGATCAAGTCGACACGGGTGAAGAAACCCTGGATGTTATTAATTTGACTGATGTGACTGAGTGATTTTCAGCTCTCTCTACTCAAACGGGGACTGTCTTTTTGCCCTAAGCAGTCTGGATGTGAATTTGAAACATTCAAGGACATACAGCTTTTTTTAAAGGAGGGTACTCCTTAAAAGGATGTACTCCAATACCTCTGCGGATACTAATGATCACACTGAGGTCATAGATATTGATGATGTGGATCTGAGCGGCCTTCTCCAGAATATTGAAAGTGAATCAGCCCCTGTACTGCACACCAATCTGCGCCCCAAATCGAATTTTATGCCCGCATTAAGTAGCAATAAGTATACGTCCATGTTTATGGACTTGGTAGCTGAAGACCTTAAATTAATGAACTGGAAAAAGAAGGGCCCAAGACTAATGCTGAGAGGGTATCCAAAGCATATTATTAACACAGCCTATCATAAAGCCTTGTCTAAGAGAAGGTCCGACCTGCTTGTGTGTAGTAAAGCACAGGGCAGTAATAAGGAAAATAAAAACGATGATGGGATAGTAAGAGTAGTTACCACCTTTAGCTCACACTATGATTATATTAAAGGAATATTGTCTAAACACTGGCATTTATTAGGAAGGGACCCCATAATCAAGAGGTTTGTGGGAGAATACCCACATATGGCTGCGAGGGGGAGGGATCTGTCCGATATTCTAGTTAACAGCGAGTTTGGCCCAGACAGAAAGTTGGGTATAGCTAGAAGGAACCGAAAAGGTATGTTCCGTTGCTGTGACTGCCAGATGTGCCCATACATGCAAAAGGGTGGGACCTTCTCTAATAGTGATAACACCGAGATGTTTAGGATTAAGGATTATATTGACTGCAATACAGAGAAAGTTATCAATTGAAATGTAGCTGCAATAAGATTTATATAGGAAAAACGTACAGACCGCTTAGAGCAAGGATTCAGGAACATGTAAATAATATTAAGTCTAAAAATGAAAAAAGCCCAATTGCAATGCATTTTCAAGAGTGTCATGAATCAGATCCTAAATATCTAAAAGCAATGGGTATATATAAATTAAACATCAGTTCGAGAAGAGGAGACTATGATCAGCAACTGCTGAAAAAAGAATCCTTTTGGATTTATAAATGCAACTCTATGTATCCTTATGGCTTGAACAGCGGTATGAACTTGAAAGTTTTCCTGTGAATCTAGCTCCATAAATGTATCTTCCTCCTTAGGCCACTAGATGGTGCTCTTATCAAGCTCGGAACTATTGAATCACTACAGTTGTTTAATTAACAAACAGATGCGCATGAGCTATATAAATGTTCTGTGCGCCCTCTGCTGGCACACGTCTGAGGAAACCTTAAAGGTGAAACGCGTCACGTGTCTAGGTGATGTCATCCCGCTGGTCGCGCTGGTCCACCCGTGCCTCCGCCCTCTTCCCCTGTCAGCCTCGCACCTGAAGTCCGCTCTAGCGCGGAATTTGAAAACGCTGGATGGAATCCTGCACACGCAACCAAGTGTGCTGAATGAAGCCTTATATCCGGATAGCCATCCATGGTAGCGTGAGTACCAGCTTGCTTAGAGGAAGCGCTTTGTCTGGTTTGTTTAAACGGCTGTTGCCACTGCATACATTAAGAAAAACGCCACCCCTTGCTGGAGTCGCGGAAATGACCATTGAAAGCTTCGGTTGTTGCTTGGCTAACAGGTGGTTTTGCATTTCAATGTCTGGTGCTTGCAATGAGGGTGTAAGCACAGTTTACTGTACAGAGGCGTGCTACTAAGCACACGGGCTGGATTGAAGATAAGCTATCCAGAGAGTGATGTCAATTCATAGTGATATAGCCGAGTACAAAGCGGCCTGAAGATATAAATTCCGGATGATAATATATAGGTGCACCTATGCTTAATGCCCAATTGCTATGCTGCGGATATAGTCTATGATCAAGCGAGTTTTAATTGTTTTTAAATGTATGTGGCTTTATAGTGGTATATGTCTAATGAAATTTTTGATAATAAATGTATTACCCTATGCAAGCTCAGGCTCCCTTTGATGTATGTTGGGAATGATTTATGTATTTATTGTATTTATAAAGCAGCAACATATTACGCCGCGCTCATTTTCATCCTCCTGCTGTCAGTGGTCCCACCACCAGGGTCCACACAATGCATTGCCTGCTGCCAGTGCCACACGTCACTCGTCCTGCTGCTGCTGTATTTATCCTCCTGCTGCTGTATTTATCCACCTGCTGTCAGTGGTCCCACACAATGCATTGCCTGCTGCCAGTGCCACACGTCATTTTTTTTTTTTTTATTACACCAATTTCTATGTGATTTCCCTTTGAAAAAAAGAAAAAAGATTTTGCGAACAAATTTTTTACCGAATTTTGACCCAAACACCTGAACCGAATCTGAACCGAATTTCGTGGTCGAAGGCGAATTCGAATGTCATGCGGACCCGAACCGAATTTTGGTACATCTGAGCATGCCTGGCGGGAATTCCCTGACCTATTATCGCAAGTGTAAACATTTTTATGAATTAGCACACAAAAGTCTTAAATACTGATGCAGTGTTTTCCCTCCAAGATTTTTTTTTACCGCAAATGTTTTATGAATAGAGCCCTCAGTGTGAGCGCAAGCAAAACTATGCAAGCAAATGCACGCAAAGAAATCAAAAACTGCTTGTCTACAGTAAAACTGCAGCCAGCAGTACATGCTGCAAAAGTGATCATAACTGCACTGCCCCAAATATACTGCAACCAGGGACACTAAGAAATTGTTGGTACTATTCCCACACTATTTCACACACTAGAAGATGAGAGAAAAACATATATCCTACTGGGAGAAGAGGAATCCACAGTGACAATCGCTGAACACTATGTCACAGCATGCCACAGAGGAGCATAACGGAACTGTAAACCTAAAAAATGTCCACAGACTGCTTAGCCATTGTCCCCCTACCCCACCCCCTCCCATGTCCCCCATTTCCCCTTGCTTTGGCAATACCTGTAATAAATCTTGGTCATGCCAATAAAGCCATCTTTAATTTGATCTGAACATTTGGAATGTTTAACTTTGCTTACTTTTTTTTTGTTTTGTTTTTTTACTTACTTTCCAAGGACAAACTTCCTTCCCCATGGGACAGTGTGGAAAGCGCAAATTGCACAGATATATGACTAAGTACACTGCACTTTGTCCCAAGTGGAAGGAGAGGTTTCTGGCAGCCCTGTGTATTTGGGTCTCTCGAAAGCTGATGTGCATATTGGCGTATCCAGTGGGTCGCGCCTGCCGCACTGCATCGCCAAAAACAGACCTTCAGGGACAACTGCGTTAGTGCATGGTATTCCCTGTCTGGCATTCGGCCAAGTAATCTTTGTGTCGCCAACCGGCCGACGCAAATTGCCGCAGTAGCGTAGGTATGCACTAGCGTTAAGTCACACTTCCGGCATAGTGGGGACCACAAAGTGGGACTTTCGCTAGGCAATTTGCCGCAACACATCGCGCCGGTGTGAACGAGCCGAGAGACCTTTGTGTGCCTACTCTCTCACGTTCCCTACTCTAAGAGTGTACCTGCTCATGGTAGTTCTCAAAACACTCCCCTACGCATAGGACAGGCTGGTCAGGACAGTAGGGACAATAAAAAGTAGTGTCACTCCTTATTCCTGGCCTGCTGCAGACACGGCAACGTTTTCTTGGGGAAGGGTGAGATGGTGTACCTGGAAAGACATGCAGGTAGTGTCTTTCATGTAGCCGGCTAACTACATTTTGGGGTTGGGCCACGGCTCCTCCTGGATACAGGAGTTCTGAAACGATATCTTCCTGAAATTGAAGGAAGGATCCTTTAGTTCTTCCAGCCTTACTGTAGAGAACAAAACTGTTGTAAATTGGCAACTGATTAAAATAAAGACACTTTCTTATACCAGCATCTGGTTCTGTGGGAAACCAAATAGGGAGCCAACATCTGGTCGTTTAAGTCCACCCCTCCCATGTTAAGGTTATATTCGTGGATGGCGAGGGGTTAATCAACAACCTCAGTTGCTCATTGAATTTGGACTGTTGTGTCTGTGTGGATGGTGGACAAAAAGGTAAACATCCCTCTTGTCCTTCCATTTCACCGCGAGCAGGCAACCCTCTCCCCCCGTGCAAGTCGGATACTAGTGAGCCATTGGGGGAAGCCCTGGCGACTAGGCCGCACGGTGCCACAGCAGCAAATTCAGAGTAGCTGTAAATGCTGAGGGCCCAGCTTGTGTAGTAATTGTCCACGTAAAGATGGTACCCCTGCTGGAACAAGGGTGACACCAAGTCCCAAATAATCTTACAATACAATAACATTTCTATAGCGTTTTTCTCCCATATGACTCAAAGCACTTAGGCTCTGTTATGTTTGGTGGTATATTCTCCACGGTCAGCCCACAATGAGGATCCTGACGTTCGGACGTGGCGTCTGCCAGGACTGCTGACAACTGGCAGGGTAAGCAAGGTTACAGAGGCACCAGAAGTGTAAAAATAGGTCAACTAGTTTAAAAATAGGGAGGTAGCAGGTGGACTCGCCTCCCTCAAAGCAAACACAAGGAAATTATTTTTTTTAACTGGCAGGGAGTTGGGTAGGTCAACAGCCAGCCCACGCAAGGGTCCCCTGCTAAGTGGCTGTGGACCTAAGGGAACCCCGCAGGAATCCCTGGACCCTCCCAGCTCCTGACAGACGGCACATGCTTTGCAGTAGTTTGCTACAGTTTTGTCGTTTTCTGATCGCTTGCACAGCTGCACAGATCCGACAGGGAGCAATCAGGAAATCGACTGAATTCTCTAGATTCACCTGCATTTCTCACGGCTGTTCCGTGACAAATATTACTGAAATACCCACTGAGGTAAGCAGTGCCTCAGTCCTCTGCTAAAGGGTTTGAAATATCCAAAGCACTGGGTGAAGCATAAGACTGTGACCTCAGCTTCACTGGACAGGATCTCTGAACAGTCCATATTGCAGGGCAAAAACATGGAAGCACCTGCTGGGCTGCATAATGATTCTGTGACCTGAGCTTCATTGGAGATATCTATTGCACAATTCATGGTACAGGGCAAATTACTGGAACATTTTCTGGACAAGGTAATGATTCTGTGATTTCAGGTTCACATAGCAGATGCTCTGAGCTATCCACGGAACTAGAGCGAGATGTAGAAACAGAGAGATCAAGACATAATGTTTGCGCATCTGAATCACCGTTCAATTGTAAAATTGGGAAATTCAGATGCTGGGGTTCTGGAGGTTTCTAGACATGATTGCTGAGATTCAGAAACTGATGTAGTGCAACTATCGATGTCTGCTAGGACAGACTGGGATCGAGCGTTATCAACACAGGTTCACTCTACCGAAGTGGTTGCTGAAGCAGGCAATGATTCTTTGGTTTCTGTTACACTAAACAAAGACTCATGAGTACTAGCTAGACTGGACTCAGAAGTCAGCAAGACTTCTGGAACCTCTGCTGAGAAATGTGGGCAGGGCGAGGTTAAGGGAGTATCAGTAGCTTCCGTCTTACTGGGAAGTAACACTGAGTTATCCATGGTACAGGGTGAAATAACAGGAACATTTTCTGGATAAGACAAGGATTCAGAAACGTCAGTATCACATAGTAGGAGCTCTGAATCATTCACTGTATCAGCAAAGGATGCTGAAGCAGGTAGGTCAGAACGTCAAATTTGCGAATCTGGAGTCAAGTTCAATTGTGGAACTGGAAAACTCAGAGACAGAGGTTCTGAGGTCACCAGACTGGATTGCGGGACCTCAGGAGCAGAAAGTGGGATAGCCTCCAACTGACTGTGTACTTTCCCTGGTATCAACTGACTGCATCGCATAAAAATTCATCCAAAATAATTTCCCATGCATCGATCAGCGGAGCGACAAAGTCATATTCACACACACACCAGTCTTTATTAAATTATAAGCAGACTCAATGTATGCATTTAATACTGCTTCACTTTTCTCACTGTAGCAATGACAAAATGAACCTGAATCACTCTCCCATTCACAGACCAGAGCTTCAATCTCCCCTTTCTCAAATGGAGGATTCCATGCACACTTAACAAAAGCTGTACATTCAGGCTGAACACAGTTTACAGATGGAGCTAGGACAGGACCATGAATTGGTTCATTTAGCAGGCGATTGGCAGATTTTCTATTCCTAAGGATCTCCAAGACCTGTAGCAAGTGTTGAACTGTAGTGTATGCAAATTTCCCTTGCTGCACAAATAAATTGATCTGCTCAATACTCTGTAATATATCTTCATAATCATACTCAGACAATTTTTAGACAAAAATCCTTATTTTCCCTGGCCAACGATTAAAGTTCATCAGTAGTTTCATAAGTCCATTTAATTCCCATGAATGGTAACTGTAATGATTGGTGTAGCAACACAGACGTCTGATTATTTGTGATCTGCAGAATCACTGATAATAGACGCTATACCTGATTATTTGGTGATCTGCAGTATCACCAATAATGCAAGTATAGCTAGCAGAATAGCAAAGTGTATAGTGCTTGGTGCAACAGTAACGGAATAGTAACTAGACCTCACCAGAGGAGCTGGTGGGCACTATTTGTACACAGTAACTGAATAGTTTGGCTAAAGCTCACCAGAGGAGCTGGTGGGTACTATTTGTACACAGTAATAGAGAAGTTAGACTAGACCTCACCAGAGGAACTGGTGGGTACTAGCAAAGAGCAACTCACCAGTGACAAGGGCTCACTGGTGAGTAGAGCAGTCAGGCTAGGATCAGTAACAGGCGAGAAGGTACAGTACAAAATCGACAAGCAAGAGAGTAGTTAGATATCAGGCAAAGTTCAGCAACAGAGTCATATGGGCATTAGTACAGAAGCGATTAGCAAGAGCAGGGTCAGAAGATAGCCAGAGTCATACACAGAATATCAAGTATACAATACAATAATCCTAGTCTTGTGTGAAATCCCTGGTTTCCTCCCAGATCAAAAACACACCGGATACTATCTAAGGTCTGAGCACTAGCACATACGTATTCGCAACAGCAGACAGGTTGCGAGCGACGACTGAAAGCTTATGAAGCATAGGAGACCCCCACGGCCACGCCCACCACCAATCAGCCAATCCGGAGCGCCATGAGTCTCCTCTGACGTCAGCCGACCGGCTGGTCAGCTGACGCGCCTCCTCCCCGCATAAAGGTCCTGTCTCCGCGCACCCGCGCGATACAGCAAACCTATGAATAGACAACCCCGTCCTCGGCGTACTAGATGCCAGAGGAATGGGCGAAGTCACTACGCAGGGAATCGAGGCGGCTGCGGAGACACCCTGCGTGCCCGCAGCTGCAGTGTAATGCTGGGGGGGCATACTGTCTGACCACCCAGCACAACAAAGCTAAGAGCAGGATAATGGGAGAGGCTACACAGGCTGCCCAGAGCGACTGCCGCTCTGGGCTTCTGATAATAAGTAATGGCAGCACAGTGCGATGTTGTTCTGCTCCTGCAATAATAAAACATAAAGACAGATACAAGACAGACTGGAGTGAGGTTGCCAATAGCAACCGCCACAATGGCTAACTCGCAAGGACAGGACTGGACTGAAGCAGCCAGTCGTAACCGCAACAATGGCTTACTTCGCAAGGACTGGACTGGAAGGATTCACCGCTCCTACGCAGGAGATTGGCGCAACCCACAAGGCAGAGTACAAGAGCACAGAAAAATCACACAAGAGTACCACAAAGAATATACAATTACAGCTATCAATGTGATACAATAATCCGCGAACGCAATATGGAAAATAAGAAACGCTGACTAGAATATGTATAAATTGGCGATGAACCAATATATAACAAAATCAGGAAGACTAGCTAAATCTAGAGCAATACAGCAAACTGAGCTAGGTAATACAAAATCTCTATACTAGAAGGAGTATGTATATATGTCCCTGTGGGAAATATATAACATAGCTCCACAGGATAACTGAACTAGAACGTAACAAGACAAGGGTAATATTTCACAGTCTCAAAGGACCCAGTCACAGCTTAGACCGAGCTGAAGCTGAAAACTATGATGGGCGGAGCACGCTTGCAGGAAGCAAACCTTTATACTGAAGTCATCCAATGAGAGCAGACATGCAAATCTCCACACAGGTGAATAGTAATCAGTCACAAGCAGGCTGGCTTGATCACCATTCCCTGGCTGACAGACTATCACAAGCAATGCATGCAGAACTATGCCAGCAAATGCATGCAAAGGAACCCTAACTGCTTGTCTGCAGTACCTCTGCAGCCAGCAGTACATGCTGCAGAAGACAGTACCCCCCTCCTTTAAAGGCGCTTTCCAGACGCCTATAGGAACTGACATGATTCTCTAAAAACCACCCAAACCACAAAATCAAATGCAGAAAATCCAGAAAACTGATCTAAGTGACAATTCATGAAGGTCAGGACAGCCCGACAAGACCAAATTCCGGAATCAGTCACCCCAAGACTGGACCAATCGGAACCAGAACCTACAGAACCATGCGCATCAGTACTACAAGCCCCAGTGTGACACCCATCAGAACAGTGATTGCCAGGAAAAAGCCCCTGAAACTGAGCGATACCCACCACCTTCCATGGACTGTCCATTGTGTCCAAGAATGCCAAACCTTTTACAATGCCACCGGAACTGTCCTTACCGACACAGAACCCACTGTTGAACCAGTCCAGGGCACCGAGACAAGTTTCCTCAGAAATCTCCCAGAACACTTTGAAGTTCCCTAGAGATCAAGAGGTTAGAATGTCCTTTAGGTTCACATGGAGAACTATCAAGAACCCCTATGGAACCTAGGGCAATTCCAGAGTCAGGGTTACAATGACCAACATCAAGATCAGGACTGTCAGGAACCATTTCTAGGCATGCAGGCAGGCTGGCAATATCAGAACATGTCTCCACTAAGGAAGCATCTGAGTATGCTGGCACACTAGACACACTTGGGCATTCTGGCACACAGAGCACATCTGGGCACACTGGTACAAGAGAAACTTCTAGGCATGTCAAGGAACTGCGAACCTCAGAGTCAGTCATGATAGGACCGAAACCAGAACTGGGCAGAAAATCACCATGACTATGCTTCACAGCTATTGGACTCTCACTACAGAATGCAGGATCAGACTTAGATGTCACTGATTCTAGCAAGGTTATTAACAAATCATGTTCAGGGGCATTTACAGGACAAATCTTCTGATATATGCACCAAACTAGACAGGAGTTTTACAACCTCCTCTGAACTGGACAGGGACTCCTAGTACACTGGATTGGAGCTCCAAAAGAGTTGCAAAACAAGTCAGTATTGCAGCAACCTCCACTGAACTAGGCAAAACTGGGGAACTCACTGGACAGAAAGAACTCTGGAACCTCCACCACACCGGCCGAGAACCAGAATTTTCTAAGATACAAGGCAGGGTTTCAGGAACACTCATACCGGACTGAAATTCTAAAACCTATTTTTTACCAGAGAATCAGAGTTATCCATATTACAGGGCAAGACTTCTAAAACATTCAGAGGACAGGGCTGGCGTTCCCAGGTTGTTACAACATCAGACAGGGACTCCACAACCTCAGTAATATCAGACTGTGTACAGGGAAATGTATCCAAAATACCCCCTGACGAGGATAATGCTTCTCTGGACAAAGATTCATCAAGTTTATTTAGAGTGGACTGTAGTTCTAAGACAGCTGCTAAACGGGTGAAAATTACTGCAACACCCACTGAGGTAACCAGTGCCTCTGAGTCCTCGGCTAGAGTGTTTGAAGTAGCCAAAGTACTGGGTGAAGCATAAGACTTTGCAACCTCAGCTTCACTGGACAGGATCACTGAACAGTCCATATTGCAGGGCAGAAACATGGAAGCACCTGCTGAACAGCATAATGACTCTGTGACCTGAGGTTCATTGGAGTGGTCCACTGCACAATTCATGGTACAGGGCAAATTTACTGGAACATTCACTGATGAATGCAAAGACCCAGAAACTTCAGTTTCGCTGGGAATCATTAAGCCATCTATAACACAGGGAGACTTCACAGACACTCTCTGGACAAGGCAAGGATTTTTCAGCATCAAGTTCACATAATAGAAGCTCTGTGTCACCCCAAAACTCAGCCAACAGTGCTGAATCAGGGGAATCAGAACGCAAAATCTGCAAATCTGAAATCGCACTCCATTGCGAAGCTGGAAATTTCGGAGACAAAGGCTCCAAGGTCTCCAGACCCGATCGCTGAACCTCAGAAAAGCTGGAACAATTGCCAGCCAACAATGTGCTTTTACTGGTATCAGTTGGTTGGAGTGTATGAAATTCAGACAAAATCAACTCCCAAACATCAATCACTGGGTTCACCAAGTCTTCTTCACATTCACGAGTTTCAATCAAAGAACAAATAGAGTCAATGCAAGCATTTAAGAGCACTTCACTTTTCACGATATAATAATCGCAAAACGATTTCCAATCAGTGTGCAACTCATCAACCAGACTTCCGATCTCCCATTGTTCAAACGGAGGTTCCCATATATATTCGTGTCAGGAAAACATTCATACGGATCTGAGTCAGGAACATACATAGATCTTTTCACACCTTTAGGCTGCTTACACACTAAGACGTTACAGGCGCACGTTAGTGCGCCTGTAACGCTCCCTTAACGCACAGCAATGTAACACAAGTGGGCTGTTCACACAGCCCACGTTGCGTTACATGTAACGCTGCACGTTCTGCTGTAATTGCAGCATGCTACAGCGTTAGAGCGGCTATAGCCACGTTAGACTGTTTGCACATGCTCAGTGGGTGGGCGGAGAGGAGGCGGGAAGATGCAGCTACAGTAGCCGCGCACATGGCTACTTAATATTCACTGCACTGGCGGCCGCTGATTGGCCGGCGGGATCACGTGATGCGTTGTGACTCACTCTGGGAGACCTTATATGGATAGAGCTGCCTAACGCGGCTCACTCTACCGTCCTCTCCCGCACCAACATATGTTGCTTTAGGTGCACGTTATGCGACCTTAACGTAGCACCTAACGCAACGTCTTGGTGTGCAAGTAGCCTTAATATGCCAAGCGATTCTGCCCATCATAGGATTCACATATGCTTTTGCTTTGGGTAATAGAATATTAGACTGCTGAGACTCAGGAACAGATGTAGTGCCTCTATTGGTGTCTGCTGGATCATATGGTTTGCAGGATGTAGAAAACAAATCAGTAGGAATTTGTATTTTTTCGCAAAACGTTTTTGCGATCAATTTAACAAATTCCAGGGGGTCATCAAAAACCTCATCTTCATCAGCAAGCGCCTCAGCCCAAGTTCTCATCTGGCTATCAAGCAGGTACAAGGTAATAAACCTGCTCTGCTGAACTGCAGTAGCTGATCTGAAAAAGGAACATGAATTCAAAATTTTGCAGTTCCGCAAAATTTCCAATAGGCTTATTGCCACCGTTATAACGGGTTAGAGAGGCAAGGTGTGCATCTGGAGCAAACCTAGCAGGTGGAATTACAGGAACATTTACAGGAGAAGTGGAATCATCTCCCAACTGACAGTGTGCTTTCCCTGGTATCAATTGATTGAAGCGCATGTAATTCATTCACACTCATTTTCCATGCACTCTCGACAAAAGCTGAGCATTCATACTGAACACAGTTTACAGGTGTAGCTGAGGCAGGGAATTACTAGAGTATGTTTCATTCTTAAGAATCTCCAGGACTTGTAACAGGTGTTGAACTGTAGAATTTGTAAATTTTCCCTGTTGTACAAACAATTGGATCTGCTCTATACTCTAATATTTCCTCATAAGAATATTATTCAGACAGTACTTTTAAACAAAAATCTTTATTTTCCCTGGCTAGCAAGGACAGTTCATTGGTAGTTTCATAGGTCCATTTGACTCCCCTGAAAAACAATTGTATTTCATTATCTGCTAATGGCATAGTCTGATGCGTAGTCTTATGCAAGGCTTAAAGGTGCGGTCCTCCACCTCAGCACGCCAGCTCCACTCCCCTCCGCAGCCCTCATGGGTCTCTGGCCTCCTCGCTCCCAGCACTGATTTCTGGGACCACTTGAGCAGACACCGCCAGCCTCTAGCAACCTCTCCACTGGGACACGGGACCTGCCATCCAGGACACAGTAAGAGCCTATGGGCATACAACCTTTCCTCGACAAGGAGCCACAACAGCCTGGCTACATGTACATGTGTGCATACATGCCGCTATGCATGAACCTTACATCTAAAGGAATTTGCCTGCTATGCTGCCATGCTGCATTGAACTAAGCTGAACTATTGCTTTACATGCCTCGCTTGAACGGCTGCTGGTTTATGGAGCTGATGTGCTTGCCTATGATGTTTGGCCTGTGGCTTGAAAGCACGTTTTAATGATATCATCTGCTTATCATATGCTTACTAACACGTGTTGAACTGCTGCTCTAGTCCTGTTGTGTCCCATATCAGTTGGAGTTGCTGCTTTATTTATGCTTGCTTCCACATCGATCTGGCTGATGTATACACTAGGTCTGCAATTGTGGATCCTGCCATGACATAACCAAGTGACGTTTCTTTGTTGCATGGAGATATGAAGACCTCTCTTTGCCCTGGTCGGCTGACATATTCATATGGGCTATATTGAATCCATGATCTTCTGCTCTGTGGTCTGTTCATTTGCTTTGTAACAGGCAAACAAACCAAGTGGAACTCTTTGTGGAATTACACAGGTCAATCCTGGGGTTTTTTTGAGAATTTTTCTAGCTTGGATGAAAACTGCGCAGTTTGATGGTAGATTCATGTGCACATGACATGTAGAGTGGTGGGAGTTGGGAGAACTGGGATATCCGTGGGGATGCAGGCGGGCTCATGTAGATGGTGGGCTATATGGTGGGAATGATCTCATGTTATGTTTTTAGGAAACTTGATATAATTTTTGTATTTTTTTGAATTAAGAATGGTTTGTATTCAATCAGGTCACACCCCTCCATTATTCTATCTCATTTTATTTGTACTCATAAGAATATTATTCAGACAGTTCTTTGAGGGCCCATTTCCACTGTTGCGACGCGATTTCGCCAGCATCCCGACGCTTGTAAAAACGCATGCGGATGCGTTTCCGCATGCGTTTACCCGCAATTTCACGTGCGATTTAAACCAAATTAACCATGACTCTGCCAGGGCAAAATAACATTGAAAAAGGTGCGAAATCACACACGAATCGCGGGTAAAAATGCATGTAAAAACGCATGAGTTTTTCTTATTAAATACATTAGCGGCCATTCGCATGGATTCCCGACGCAGGCGAATTCTGTGGGTCCCGTCGTGCAGATTTGGCCCACCGCCAAATCGCTCCCGCACGCCGCACATATGGAAACAGCCCCGACCACTTCAATGTACCAAGCGAATCCGCAATGTCGGCGCCGCATGCGGATTCGCTATGGTGGAAACGAGCCCTGAAACAAAAATCTTAATTTTCCCTGGCTAGCAAGGACAGTTTATTGGTAGTTTCATAGGTCCATTTGACTCCCCTGAAAGACAATTGCATTTCATTATCTGCTAATGGCACAGTCTGATGCATAGTCTTATGCAAGGCTTAAAGGTGCATACACACATCAGATCAGATCCACCAGGATGGATTTTCAGATCTGCAGATGACTGCTTGATCTGCAGATGAATGTCAGTTAAATCATGTGTGTATGATGATCTGCAGATCTCAGATTATCGCAATTTGCAGGAATGGATTTTTGGCAGGAACAGATCTTTTGCAGATACTGATCTTTTGTGTCTGTACAGCATCTGTGTGTGCAGCATCTTGCAAAGATTTTTTTTTTCTGATGTGGAGTTCAGCTCCATAGAAAAGACTGTGAAGGTATGGCTCTCATACTACATGAAGGGTGGTAAGATTGGTCTGATCGTTCATTTTCCAAAGACTATAGTCTGATGTGTGTATGCACCTTTAGAGACTTTGCTGCATACGGATTGCTTTTAACTGCTGCTGAAGGAACATTGGATTGACTAGCAGTCAGGAGTTCATTAAGAGGAAATGGCAATTAATTTATGCATAACCAGTTGTGAATCACAAAGGCTATGAATTCCAGAGGCTTATGTCTCAAATGAGTGTGATCCAGATCATCAACGGCCCAATCAAAAAGATTACCCCTAAAAAGAGTGCAAACGATCTGATCAGCCCAGGTAGAAATTGCAAAATTTCAAAAATCTGGATTTGCTACAAATCTAACCAGTTCTGGTATAAATTTGTCTGCAATTTCAGGGCCAAGCTTTTCAAATTTTCTAAAAGACAGGGAGCTATAACACACGGTGTCAGAAGCCTCCTCCATTTGATTTTGTATTTGGCCCCATCACAATGTAATGCTGGGGGGGGCATACTGTCTGACCACCCAGCACAACAAAGCTAAGAGCAGGATAATGGGAGAGGCTACACAGGCTGCCCAGAGCGACTGCAGCTCTGGGCTTCCAATAATACGTAATGGCAGCGCAGTGCGATGTTGCGCTGCTCCTGCAATAATAAACATAAAGACAGATACAAGACAGACTGGAGTGAGGTAGCCAATAGCAACTGCCGCAATGGCTACCTCGCAAGGACAGGACTGGAATGAAGCAGCCAATCGTGACCGCTGCAATGGCTTACTTCGCAAGGACTGGACGGGAAGGATTCGCCGCTCCTACGCAGGAGATTGGCGCAACCCACATGGCAGAGTACAAGAGCACAGAAAAATCACACAAGAGTATCACAAAGAATTTACAATTACAGCTACCATTGTGATACAATAATCCGCGAACGTAATATGGAAAACAAACGCTGACTAGAATATGTATATATTGGCGATGAACCAATATATAACATAAATCAGGAAGACTAGCTAAATCTAGAACAATACAGCAAACTGAGCTAGGTAATACAAAATCTCTATACTAGAAGGAGTATGTATATATGTCCCTGTGGGAAATATATAACATAGCACCACAGGATAACTGAACTAGAATGTAACAAGACGAGCGTAATATTTCACAGTATCAAAGGCCCCAGTCACAGCTTAGACCCAGCTGAAGCTGAAACCTATGCTAGGCGGAGCACGCCTGCAGGAAGCAAACCTTTATACTGAAGTCATCCAATGAGAGCAGACATACAAATCTCCACACAGGTGAATGGTAATCAGTCACAAGCAGGCTGGCTTGATTACCATTCCCTGGCTGACAGACTATCACAAGCAATGCATGCAGAACTATGCCAGCAAATGCATGCAAAGGAACCATGAGGCCTGGAACCCACTGAAATCAGCAAACGCAAAACGCAACCGCTAGCGTTTTGTCTGAGCGGTTTGCAAGCAGATTCATGTGCGTTTTTGGTCGTTTTTTGCAACATTGTATTTTTTTGCCCAGCGGGTGCGTAGCGTTTTGCGTTTTTATCCTGATTGGTCCTGTGAATTATTTTTAATTTTGTTACAGTGTGCTGAACCGCAAAACGCTAGCAAAACCGCTCAGTTTAGGTTTTGCTGAGAGTTTCCGCTAGCGTTTTAATACTTTACATTGAAGCGCTAACGCTCCCAAAATGCTGCAGGTCCTGCGTTTGCGTTTCTGGGAAACGCAAACGCTCCTGTGGAAGTTGCCCCATCCATTAGCATTAGCCCAGTGTTTTGGCAAACTGGTAGCGTATCGCAGTGCTGCCAAAACGCTGCCAAAAGCGCTCCTGTGGGTTCCAGCCCATAAGGCCTGGAACCCACTGAAATCCACAAACGCAAAACGCAACCGCTAGCGTTTTGTCTGAGCGGTTTGCAAGCGGATTCATGCGCGTTTTCGGTCGCGTTTTGCAACAGTGTATTTTCCTCAGCGGTTGTGTAGCGTTTTGCGTTTTTATCCTGATTGGTCCTGTGAATTATTTTTAAATTTGTTACAGTGTGCTGAACCGCAAAACGCTAGCAAAACCGCTCAGTTTAGGTTTTGCTGAGCGTTTCTGCTAGCGTTTCAATACTTTACATTGAAGCGCTAACGCTCCCAAAATGCTGCAGGTCCTGCGTTTGCGTTTCTGGGAAACGCAAACGCTCCTGTGGAAGCTGCCCCATCCATTAACATTAGCCCAGCGTTTTGGCAAACTGCTAGCGTATCGCAGCGCTGCCAAAATGCTCAAAAAAACGCTCTTGTGGGTTCCAGCCCCTAGGGCTCCTTCACATTAGGGCAGATTTTCTGCGTTTCAACGCAATGGGTAAAGTTTGCGTTACCCAAGGTAAAATTAAAGTCCATGGACTTTCATTTTAGCTTTCACATATAACGCTGCGTTTTTGTGCGTTGCGTTACACTGCACCCAGGCGCAGTTTTTCGGCCGACGCTAGCTTTATGCGTTACAATGTTAGTCAATGTAAAACGCACACTGTTTTTAAACCGTGAACGCAGGCAATCAGTCCCAGAATGCAACAGAGGAACAATGTAGAAAGTTGAAAACTAAAAGGAAAAAAAATTACCTGCGTTTTCCTATGTGCTGTAACGCATTGAAAACGCACACTCACTGCAGTGCAATGCATACCAAAACGCTTTAAAATGCATACAACAAAACGTATGCTTTGAGCGTTCTCCAACGCAAGCTCTGACGTGAAAGAGCCCTAAGGGCTGGAACCCACAGGAGCGCTTTTGGCAGCGTTTTGGCAGCACTGCGATACGCTAGCAGTTCGCCAAAACGCTGGGCTAATGTTAATGGATGGGGCAACTTCCACAGGAGCGTTTGCGTTTCTCAGAAATGCAAACGCAGGACGTGCAGCATTTTGGGAGCGTTAGCACTTCAATGTAAGTATGTATTGAACCGCTAGCGGAAACGCTCAGCAAAACCTAAACTGAGCGGTTTTGCTAGCGTTTTGCGGTTCAGCACACTGTAACAAAATGAAAAATAATTCACAGGACCAATCAGGATAAAAACGCAAAACGCAAAATGCTAGGCACGCGCTGGGGAAAAAAATACAATGTTGCAAAACACAACCCAAAACGCGCATGAATCTGCTTGCAAACCGCTCAGACAAAACGCTAGCGGTTGCGTTTTGCGTTTGCGGTCTTCAGTGGGTTCCAGGCCTAACTGCTTGGCTGCAGTATCTCTGCAGCCAGCAGTACATGCTGCAGAAGCGATCATGACACGCAGCTTCCATGGCTGTTACAGTAACTGAATCTCATTATCTGCTAATGGCAGAGTCTCATTACAGGTCTGATGCGCAGTCTAAGGACAACGACTCTGCTGCTTGTAAACATTTCCTAGAACGTTTACGCTTTTTTCTATGTGAGACTTTAGACTTTGCTGCCTTAGGTGATTTATTCAAAGATGAAGGAAAGTTATTAGTACAACTATCTGCTTGCTGATTATTTTTGCAAGCAGTTGAAAGAACAGCTGATTGACAAGCTGCAAGGAGCTCATTAAAAGGATAAGGCATGTTAGTTTTTCTCAGCCAATTATGTATCACAAATGTTAGGAATTCAAGAGGCCTATCTCTCAAACTGGTATGCTCCAGAACATCATAAGGGCTCTTTTCCACTATGAAATCGCAATTGCGTCTCAATTTCCACCATGCGATTGCGATTGAGCTACTATACTCATTATAGTACAACTCAATCGCATACAAAATGCGGAAGAATGACGATTGCGATTTCACCAAAATCGCATCGCAATCGGATCGCACTAATGGAAATTGCTGCTGCAATTTCCATTAGTTTAATGTACCTTGCAATTTGCGATCAGAATCAAATCGCAAATCGCAGGCTAGTGGAAAAAGGCCCTAAGCCCACTCAAATAGTTTCCCCTTGAGGACCACAGTCTTTCTACCCCTTAAGGACCAGACACTTTTTTCCATTCAGACCACTGCAGCTTTCACGGTTTATTGCTCGGTCATACAACCTACCACCTAAATGAATTTTACCTCCTTTTCTTGTCACTAATACAGCTTTTTTTTGGTGCTATTTGATTGCTGCTGCGATTTTTACTTTTTATTATATTCATCAAAAAAGACATGAATTTTGTCAAAAATGATTTTTTTTACTTTCTGTGCTGACATTTTTCAAATAAAGTAAAATTTCTGTATACATTTTTGTCCAAATTTATTCTACTACATGTCTTTGATAAAAAAAAAAAATCCATTCAGTGCATATTTATTGGTTTGGGTAAAAGTTATAGCGTTTACAAACTATGGTGCCAAAAGTGAATTTTCCCATTTTGAAGCATCTCTGACTTTTCTGACCACCTGCCATGTTTTTCATGAGGTGCTAAAATTCCAGGATAGTACGGCAATACCACATGTGTGACACTTTTTTGCAGCCTAACTGCGCTAAGGGGCCCAAAGTCCAATGAGCACCTTTAGGCTTTACAGAGGTGCTTACAATTAGGAACCCTGCAAAATGCCAAGACAGTAAACACCCCCCCCCCCCCCAGATGACCCCATTTTGGAAAGAAGACATCCCAAAGTATTCACTGAGAGGCATGGTGAGTTCATACAAGATTGTATTTTTTGTCACAAGTTAGCAGAAAATGACACTTTGTGACAAAAAAAAGAAAAAAAAAAAGAAGTTTCCATTTCTTCTAACTTGCGACAAAAAAAAAAATGAAATCTGCCACTGTCTACTTTCCAAAATGAGGTCATTTGTGGGGTGTGTTTACTGTCCTGGCATTTTGGGGGGTTCCTAATTGTAAGCACCCCTGTAAAGCCTAAAGGTGTTCATTGGACTTTGGGCCCCTTAGCGCAGTTAGGCTGCAAAAAAAGTGTCACACATGTGGTATTGCCGTACTCAGGAGAAGTAGTATAATGTGTTTTGGGGTGTATTTTTACACATACCCATGCTGGGTGGGAGAAATATCTCTGTAAATGACAATTTTTTTGATTTTTTTTACAAATAATTGTCCATTTACAGAGATATTTCTCCCACTCAGCATGAGTATGTGTAAAAATACACCCCAAAACACTTTATACTACTCCTGAGTACGGCAATACATGTGTGGCACTTTTTTGCACCCTAACTGTGCTAAGGGGCCCAAAGTCCAATGAGTACCTTTAGGATTTCACAGGTCATTTTGCGACATTTAGTTTCAAGACTACTTCTCACGGTTTAGAGCCCCTAAAATGCCAGGGCAGTATAGGAACCCCACAAATGACCCCATTTTAGAAAGAAAACCCTCCAAGGTATTCCATTAGGAGTATGGTGAGTTCATAGAAGATTTTATTTTTTGTCACAAGTTAGCGGAAAATGACACTTTGTGAGAAAAAAAAACAATTGAAATCAATTTCCGCTAACTTGTGACAAAAAATAAAATCTTCTATGAACTCACCACACTCCTAACGGAATACCTTGGAGGGTCTTCTTTCTAAAATGGGGTCATTTGTGGGGTTCCTATACTGCCCTGGCATTTTAGGGGCCCTAAACCTTGAGGAGTAGTCTTGAAACCAAATGTCGCAAAATGACCTGTGAAATCCTAAAGGTGCTCATTGGACTTTGGGCCCCTTAGCGCAGTTAGGCTGCAAAAAAGTGCCACACATGTGGTATCACCGTACTCAGGAGAAGTAGTATAATGTATTTTGGGGTATATTTTTACACATACCCATGCTGAGTGGGAGAAATATCTCTGTAAATGGACAATTGTGTGTAAAAAAAATAAATAAAACAAAACACATTATACTACTTCTCCTGAGGACAGCAATACCACATGTGTGACACTTTTTTGCAACCTAGGTGCGCTAAGGGGCCCAACGTCCTATTCACAGGTCATTTTGAGGCATTTGGATTCTAGACTACGCCTTACGGTTTAGGGCCCTTAAAATGCCAGGGCAGTATAGGAACCCCACAAGTGACCCCATTTTAGAAAGAAGACACCCCAAGGTATTCCATTAGGGGTATGGTGAGTTCATAGAAGATTTTTTTTTTGTCACAAGTTAGCGAAAATTGACACTGTGAAAAAAATGAAAACAATACAAATCAATTTCCGCTAACTTGTGACAAAAAAGAAAATCACTTGTGGGGTTCCTATACTGCCCTGGCATTTTACAGGCCCAAAACCGTGAGTAGTCTGGAAACCAAATGCCTCAAAATGACTGTTCAGGGGTATAAGCATCTGCAAATTTTGATGACAGGTGGTCTATGAGGGGGAGAATTTTGTGGAACCGGTCATAAGCAGGGTGGATTTTTAGATGACAGGTTGTATTGGGCCTGATCTGATGGATAGGAGTGCTAGGGGAGTGACAGGAGGTGATTGATGGGTGTCTCAGGGAGTGGTTAGAGGGTAAAATAGATGCTATCAATACACTGGGGAGGTGATCGGAAGGGGGTCTGAGGGGGATGTGAGGGTTTGGCTGAGTGATCAGGAGCCCATATGGGGCAAATTAGGGCCTGATCTGATGGGTAGGTGTGCTAGGGGGTGACAGGTGGTGACAGGAGGCGATTGATGGCTGTCTCAAGGTGTGATTAGAGGGGGGAATAGATGCAAGCAATGCACTGGCGGGGTGATCAGGGCTGGGGTCTTAGGGCATTCTGAGGGTGTGGGCGGGAGGGTGTGATTGGGTGCCTTAGGGGCAGATAGGGGTCTAATATGATGGGTAGCAGTGACAGGGGGTGATTGATGGGTAATTAGTGGGTGTTTAGAGGAGATAACAGATGTAAACAATGCACTTGGGAGGTGATCTGACGTCGGGTCTGCAAGCGATCTGATGGTGTGGGTGGGTGATCAGATTGCCCGCAAGGGGCAAGTTAGGGGCTGATTGATGGGTGGCAGTGACAGGGGGTGATTGACAGGTGATCAGTGGGTTATTACAGGGAAGAACAGATGTAAATAATGCACTGGCGAATTGATAAGGGGGGTCTGAGGGCAATCTGAGCGTGTGGGCGGGTGATTGGTTGCCCGCAAGGGGCAGATTAGGGTAACAGTGACAGGTGGTGATAGGGTGTGATTGATGGGTAATTAGTGGGTGTTTAGAGGAGAGAACAAATGTAAACAATGCACTTGGGAGGTGATCTGACGTTGGGGCTGCGGGCGATCTGATGGTGTGGGTGGGTGATCAGATTGCCCGCAAGGGGCAGGTTAGGGGCTGATTTATGGGTGGCAGTAACAGGTGGTGACAGGGGGTGATTGATGGGTGATTGACAGGTGAGAATAGATGTATACAATACATTGGGGGGGTCTGGGGAGGATCTGAGGGTGTGGGGGGTGATCAGGAGGCCCCAGGGGGCAGTTAGGACCTAACCTAAAAAAATAGCATTGATAGATAGTGGTAGGGAGTGATTGATGGGTGATTTGGGGGGGGGGATTGGGTGCAAACATGGGTCTGGGGGGTGGGCAGGGGGGGGGGAGATCAGTGTGCTTGGGTGCAGACTAGGGTGGCTGCAGCCTGCCCTGGTGGTCCCTCGGACACTGGTACCACCAGGGCAGGAGGCAGCCTGTATAATATGCTTTGTATACAATACAAAGCGTATTATACGCTTTGTATGCGGCGGATCGGGGGTTAACATCCTGCTGGCGCTTCCGTATGGCCGGCGGGATGTTGCCGCGGGTGGGAGGAGCCAGTTGCCGGGAGAAGCGCACGTCATCAATCACGCGATCGCTCCCCAGGCATGCCAAAAGGACGCAACACCGATGGACGTATTGCGGTCCTTTCGACGTCCACTTTGCCACCGCCCATCGGCAGTGGGCGGTCGGTAAGTGGTTAAACAAGATATAAACTAACTGGGGTGCCCAGGAAGAAACAGGAGTAGCCTGGAGTTCGGGACTGGCGAGAAACCTGGTACATTCAGAAAAAAACTCATTTTCTGTTTCAGGCCTGGTGCACACCAAAACCCGCTAGCAGATCCGCAAAATGCTAGCAGATTTTGAAATGCTTTTTCTTATTTTTCTGTAGCGTTTCAGCTAGCGTTTTGCGGTTTTGTGTAGCAGTTTTGGTGTTGTAGATTTCATATATTGTTACAGTAAAGCTGTTACTGAACAGCTTCTGTAACATAAACGCCGGCAAAACTGCTCTGAACAGGCATTTTTCAGAGCGGTTTGCGTTTTTCCTATACTTAACATTGAGGCAGAAACGCATCCGCAATCCAAAAAATGCCTCACCCCGGGAGTATGCGTTCCGCTCTGGTGTGAACCACCCCATTGAGATACATTGACCAAGCATATCCGCAGCCGCAAGCGGCTGCAGAAACGCTGAAAAAGCTGCTTGGTGTGCACCAGCCCTCAGAGTTAAGTTTTTCAAATTTCTTAAAGGAACAGGAACCATAACAGTGTCATATTTGCTGAAGGTCTCCCCCACAATGGGGATTTGTAATGGGGCTATCATAATGTTAGGCTTAGTGGTACATTCTCCACAGTCAGCACGTGGTGTATATCCTGACGTGAAGGAGGTACACACGCTAGCACAAGGAACCAGGATATCCCCAGTTTAGTGGAGGAGAGGTCTGGCTCCAACAGAAGATGTGGCGCACAGAGCAGGCGTAGATCCGAACAGCCACAAACAATCCTTTCACTATAGTGGCTTGGCGCAAGGTAGCGCTGAGTGCATAAACCAGAACTCAGAAGATCAGGACAGGTAACAGAATGAACACTTGCTTAACTAGTCACTGCTTAAGTGACAGCAAGCGTCCATAACAAGACAGACTGGAATGAGGCAGCCAATGCGATTGCAGCGGTGGCGTGCCGCACAAGGACAGGACAGAATAGTCGGGAAATAGAGTCAAAGAAGGCAGACGTAATACACACAAATATACAATCGGTATGACTTCCTAGCGTATTACGATTACAGCTATCAATGAAACTACAAACGACTGACTGACATATGTATATATCGGTGATAAACTGATATATGACATAAGCAAGGAACACTAGCTAAGAACTGGAGCAGGACAAGGAACAGGACTAGGAAGGATTCGCTACTTCTGCGCAGAAGTGAGCGCAATCCACGCAAGGTAACAGGAACAGGACTCAGAAGGATTCGCTACTTCTGCGCAGAAGTGAGCGCAATCCACACAAGGTAACAGGAACAGGACTGAACTAACTTAGCACGGGTGATCACGATAAGCGCAACCTACCGAAACGTGCTGGAAACTGACTGACTGAACACAGGATATAAAAACAGTTTGAGTATGTATATATCAGCTACACTGATGTATTAACGTAACACAAATACAAGGAAAATAACAAACACGCTAGTAGGCGTATATATTGGCGATGAACCAATATATGATGCAAGACTAGCAAAGTAACAATTACTGATAACAAGAACAGGACTAGAAGGACTCATTGACCCCTGCGCAGGAGTCATTGCAGTCCACACGGACAGACAGAGTAACAGACTGATCTGAAACTATGATAGCCCATGGAGCACTGCAGGAAGCAGTCTTTTATACTGAGGTCATCCAATGTAGGCAGACATGCAGATTCCCACACAGGTGAATGGTAATCAATCACAGGCTGACAGCAGGAAAGGGCAGACAAAGCTATGCAGCCTGCAAGAAAGGGATTGCAGCTCCACTGCAACAGACAATGGGCTCTATTCATAAAACATTCCTGCATGCTTACCGCTGCAAACAGCTGACTTTCCCGACCTATTTAGCAATGTGTTCATTCTTAAAAGCTGTTTCCGCATGAAAAGATACAATTCGTGAGCAGTGCGGGAAATTACCGCCTTGTGTGGAGATTATCACAACACATGTCACTGAAGGTTAATTCATAAAGATTAGAGCAGGCGGAATGTGTGCGGAGAAACCCGACTGGGTACTTATCCGTTAGCCGGGCGCATCCTCTAGGTGGTGACAAAAGTCCACCAGAGTTACATCTTTTGGTACTATCCATGTCGGCCTGGAGGGGGAATAGTAATTAGTGCCACACTGCCACCTGCCGGATGCGCCCGGCTAACGGATAAGTACCCCCGGGCCCCGACTGTTTAGATAAGGCGATAAGCCAGGGGTAACATTCAAGATAACAGCAAGTGAATGAGAAAGACCTCCCAGGCAGCTGCAGTGAGAAGAGAGCAGACAAGGCATTCCGGAATACCAAGGCTGTGTTTTGTTAACCCCTTGGGTACCTGTTTTCAGATAAATTTCACATCAGAAAGCCTGCATGTGTAACATTTCTGGAACTTCTAAGCTGCAGCAATTAAATAGATTGTTTAGGAAGACTAATAGACAGATTCAGTGCAGATTCAGGAGGAGAGGCAGAAAAATGCACATGTAAAGGGATGCTGGGGCTGCCTCCTTTATACTAACTCTGTCTCTGCAGGAGAAAATGTATCAAATCAGCCAGCAAATGTAACAACTCAGCCAGTACTGCCAGTTTAGTGCGGGAATCAGGGGTGCTCAGCAGGACCCCGAATGCGAAGTTTACCCGGAAATTCGGGTGATTTTTTAATGTTTGCCGAATGCGAACACGAGCAATGCAATCCATGCAGAATCCGAAGTCTCCAGAATGTGCGCTCTCAAATTCGGCCGGATGGAGCTGTGGGTTCGGTTTCGGCTTCGGGATTCGGGGATGACATCATTGGGCCAATCAGAAGTCCTCCAGCCGAGAACCTAGCAACCCTAGCAACCAATCAGAGGAGGAGAGTCTGGCCCTCCCCTCCTCTATAGAAGGCAGTGGCCATCTTGCGGATTTACGCACTTGTGTGACTGCTTGGTACTGAGACATTCTCCAGTGCTGTGCTGTGTCTGAGCAAGTGCATTTCACTGCTAAACCTAGCGTTTTGCTTCCTAAACACCTCCTAAACACATTAATTGTTGTCTTATATAGTTAGCTAGTATTTTGATTGTTTTTATTCAGCTAGTGTATAGTGTATACTGTGCTAGGCTAGGTGTTAGTCTGTGTGTAGGCTAGGCCTGATAGCCTAGGTAGCCTTAGCCTACTACTAGCTTAGGTAGGTTAGGGATTCTAGTTAGTTGTGTACTTAGTAGTACTAGTTTTTTTTTTTTTAAAGAGAATTTTTATTGATTTCAAACAAACAAACAACAAGACATTAACATTTTTCCTCCATTAGCGACAACAGTACACATGTTCAAATATGATTAGTCTTAAGAGACAGTAAAGTTTCAGATCACTCAATCATATGTTCACTCCAAGGGGGGTATAGTTTTTTTTCATTTAAGTACAGTGCAGATTCGTATACATTATAAGTGGATATCTTGTAATGTTGCTGTAATATCTAAGTTGGGGATAGGGGTAATAGTCTCGAAGGAGTCCACCCATTTACTCCACACCTTACTGAATTTATTAAATTGGGCTCTGGCCTGATACGTAAGTTTATACAGTGGTATTACATCATTGACTAGTTTTATCCATTCTTTAAGTGTTGGTGGGTTACTCTGTTTCCACCGTGATGTTATAGCTTTTCTTGCATAAAATAATAATATTCTGATCAGTGTTTTTGTGTGTTTTCCACAGGCCATGTCACCCAATATACCCAGCATACAAATTTGGAGTGATAGAACGACTGGTAGTCCTATTTTATCAGATAGGAAGTGGGTCACCGATTTCCAGTATTTCTGCACTTGTGGACAAGTCCACACCGAATGTATAAAGTCTGCGTTGGGGGCTCTACATTTAAAGCATGTGTCACCCTGTGCTGGGTTCATTTTTGCTAAGCGATTAGGGGACAAGTATGCTTGATGTAACCATTTTACTTGTATAATTTTATCTTTAGCTGCTATAGCTGTACCAAAGTATGTGGTTTGGAATTCTTCCCAATTTGACTCTGTGATTTCAGGATCTGCAAGTTGCCATTTATCACGATATGTACCCCTTTTAGTTGTGTATTTATATGTCATAATAAAGTTATAGTACTTTGAAATTTGTTTTGTTGAGTCCTTATCTAGCAATAGCGTTTCCAGCAGAGATGGTATAAGAGGGATTTGTTGTAAGCCCAACTGTGCCTTGACGGCGTGCCTCAATTGAAAATATCTAAATAATGAATGTCGAGGTAGGTTATATTCTTGACGAAGTGTTGTAAAATCCTTGAAAAGGCCATCAGAGTACAGCTGGTCAACATATTTAATATTATGCCTGCACCAGAATGATACATCAGGTATTGTGAGTAGTTCTGGAAGATTGTTATTGAACCAAAGTGGGGAGCTGGGCGACATGGCCATTGGCAGTGGGTCACATAGTTTTTGCGTTTTTTGGTATATTTTTACCGTATTTTTGATAAGAGACGTACCCCTATCCCCAGTTGGTACTGATCCTCTATATATTGCATTACATAATGCTTCATACGATGATGCAATGTCTGCTTCAGTGTTCATAGCTGAATCTGTTCTGCATGGGCTTAACCAATTAGCAATTGGGACCAGTTGAGATGCTAAGTAATATGCATAGAAGTCAGGCAGTGCGAGACCTCCCTGTAAGGTGGGGAGCCTGAGGACTGCAAGTGCTAGCCTAGGGGAGCCACCATTCCAGAGATAAGAGGAGACCAGGGAGTCCAGTTTCCTAAAATATTTTTGTAGTATCCAACAAGGTGCCATTTGGAGTACATATAGTATTCTTGGAGCTAGTATCATTTTAATTGAGGAGACTCTACCTATCAAGTTCAGGGGGAGTGCCATCCAGTTTTTGAGTTTTAATTCAGTGTGTTGTATAAGGGGAGTCAAATTATTATCTATATAACTATTTATATTTTTATGTATCCAGATCCCTAGATACTTGAATTTGTCTACCACCTGTAATTTGGAGTCAGGGCATATAGTGGAGTGATCTATATTATCTAACGGGAACAGCACCGATTTATTCCAATTAATTGTGAGTCCAGATATTTGGCCAAATTGCTCATATAGCTTCAGAACCTCCGCCAAGGAAGAGCCAGGGTCTGCCAGATAAATTAGCATATCATCTGCATATAAGGATATTTTCTCTTCTATATGGTTAATAGAGAGGCCGTGTATTTGTTCAGATTGACGAACTGCCTGTGCCAGAGGTTCTATTGCCAGTGCAAACAATAGTGGGGATAAGGGGCAGCCTTGTCTAGTCCCTCTCGTTATATTTAGTGATTGAGATATTGTCTGGTGTACCCTAACTCTTGCCTTTGGTTTATTATAGAGGATTGTGATCCATTTACAAAATCCAGGGCCAAATCCAAATTTCTTTAGGACCTGTAATAAATATGACCACTCAACAGAGTCAAATGCTTTATTAGCATCTAGTGAGAGGATGACTCTGGTTCCTGTGCATGTATGTGGGTATTGTATATTAGAAAATAGTCTTCTTATATTAAGCCTAGTTGATCTACCTGTAATGAAGCCACATTGATCTGGATGTATTAATTTTTGCATGACTTTCTCAATTCTAATTGCCAGAACTTTGGCCAAAATTTTTGTATCAATATTTATCAGCGAGATAGGCCGATAGGAATCACATTCGAAGGGTTTTTTTCCCAGTTTTAATATTATGGTGATGAGGGCTTCTCGCATTGAGTCTGTCATTATACCTTTATTATGTATATTTGCAAACAGCGCAGTTAGCCTAGGGACCAGATCAACCTTATTTTTGATATACCATTCTACTGGTATTCCGTCAGGGCCTGGTGCTTTGCCTATGTTTATTGATGAGATGGCTAAGCTAATCTCCTCTGCGCTAATAGGTGCGTCTATTTGTTCAATATAACTTGTTTCTAGAGTTGGTAGGTTTAGATTGTTTAGAAATTTTGAGGTGGTATCTGTGTGTGAATTAATTCGGGAGGAATATACTTTTTCATAGAATTCTCTAAAGGCATTAGCAATATCTGCCGATAAAGTGGCTGATTGGCCATTTGGTAAATCAATTTTGGGGATAGCCGTCGTTTCTGCATGGTTTTTAAGAAAGTAGGCCAATATTTTCCCGCACTTATTACCATGTTCAAACTGCTGCTGTGATTGAATTATATCCTTCCTTTTTATATTTGTTAATAAGGCTAGTTCTAATTTTTTCCGGGCTATTTCCCAGGCAGTGTATGTTTCGGGGGATGGGTTAAGTAATAGACGTGCCCTACAGTCCTCAGACTCCCTTTTTTTAAATTCTTGATACGCCTTGTCATTATTTCTCAGTACAGACATTGCTGCTCTAAATTTGTCTCTGAGGACTGCCTTACTGGCATCCCAGCATACGTCTATCTCCGCTGACCCTTCATTTTCCGCCCAGTAGTAATGCATCCCTCTTTTACATTCAGTTAGTATTGTCTCATCCTCCAGCCATACCTGCCCCATTCTCCAGAGGCCTGGGCTATTGGATCCAGGGGTACTAAGGATACATAGTAGTGGTGTATGATCAGATATACCGTGTGACAATTGAGTAATTTCTGTCACATAAGGTAGAAGATCCGAAGATGCTAGTGCTAAGTCAATTCGTGACATTGTTTTATAGCTGTCTGAAAAGCAGGAAAACTCTCTAAGTGTGGGATGCTTCCACCTCCAGATATCTGTTAGATTGTATGTATTCATCCAGTCCAATAGAGGCGGACATGATCTGTTGCTTTTGCTAAGCTTATCAAGGTCTGGGTTAATTATTGCGTTAAAATCTCCGATCAGTAGTAATGGGCCTTCCAGAAATGTATGTAGTCTAGCAGACATACTTTGTAAAATTTGTATTCTGAAAGGTGGCGGGATGTATATGGATACCAACGTAAAGATTTTTCCTTCCAGACTATACTTAATGATGACATAATTGCCTTGTGTGTCCGTATATGCGTTTAGTACCTTGCCGGTAAATGATTTAGAAATAAGGATCGCTGTGCCCCTGGAGAATGTGGAGAAGTGTGCCAGATAATAACTTGAGACCCATGGCTTTTTTAGTATGAGTGCTTTTGCTCCCATCAGATGGGTCTCTTGCAGGCATACTATATGTGGTGCCTGCTTGCGTATATGGTCAAGTACCAGCTTTCTTTTTATATTATTATTCATACCCCTGACATTCCATGATAGTATTTTCAATTGTACCATATTACTTTAAAGAAGATATACATCCAAAGATATCTCTGAGAACTCCTGTCTCTATCATTGTCATATCCTAGTATATACATTCTACATGTCAGGTAACAGCTTCTGGAGGAAAACAAACACGTTGAAAACATTAACCCTAACGCCCTTCCCACCCTGCTTCCCGAGGAACTTTTTCTTGGAAGCCTTGTACCCTAACTTACCCTTGAACTAACTGCTAAAGGAGCTGGTTGTATATTACCTGCTACCTTGCACCCGCCATATACTGTTAGTCGCCAGCCGTAGGTCTAATAGATCTCCTAGTGTTCTAGGAGGGGGTGTGAGCATGGGGGTCGGTAATATTGGAGAGGAGAGGAAGGGGGAGGAGGAGAGGGGGTGAGGAGGAAAGGACCCGTGGGATTTGGGAGTAGGGAAATGAGTAAGAAGTAGCCAAAGTTCAGTTCTATCACAATCATTGCATTCTCACACTATTTTTGGTACTAACGTACCTTTAGGGCCGTCTGGCTTTCCACCACAGTGTATAACACTTACTCAACCATAAAACAGTAACATTCCAGTAGCAAATATCATAATACACTTAGTAACGTTCACATTAACCTGGACATGTCTGTCCTATTATTCAGACCCGCATGTAAGGAATGAAAAGGGTTATTGCATTGCTAGATTTACAGTATCTCTTTCATATTATCCTTAACACTTTTATCCTATTGATCAATCTTGCTGTCCTGTAATAGAAAGAATGAAAAACAATGCAATTATAGCATTTGGTTAGAGCATTATAATTGTTTTCCTGAGTTATTTGTCTTTCCTTGGTATCTGCTGCCACCTTCTGGACATTTTTTGGCACTCCAGACCGATAAGACAAATTTTCCCTGAGTGTTCAGTAAATTTTAACTGTTCAAACATAGTTCCGCACCTAAGGTAAACCATTCCCTAGGCCAGAAGAAAGTTAGTAAGTGAAGAGGTGGCCTGTGTGGAATAGGTAGCTTGTGATAGACAGTACAGATTTTATATCCCTTTGATAATATTACTTTTTTGCTGCAGCCTGCCGCGCTGTGGTTACATTCAAACCCTTTTGTTCCATCCATGATATAGCTTCTTCTGAGGAGGTAAAGAAGTGAGCCTTAGTTTCATATTGTATCCGAAGTTTTGCTGGGAATAGCATGCTGTACGATACTTGCTGCTCACGCAGACATCTCTTAACATTGTAAAAGGTGGCTCTTTGTTTCTGGATTTCAGTGCAAAAGTCCTGATATATTGAGATCCTGGAGCCATTAAATTGTATATCAGGTGTTTTGCGCGCAGCACGAAGTATTTCCAGTTTGTCTCTGTAGTTCAGTAACTTTGCTATTAATGGTCTGGGAGGTGTACCAGGTTTGGGGGGGCCCCCTGGTATACGATGGGCCCTTTCCACTGCAAATGCTCGTGAGGGGGACATTTCGGGTAGGTTATCTTTTAGCCAATCTTCCAGGAAGAGTTCAGGCTGATTGCCTTCCGATTTTTCTGGAAAGCCCACAAATCTGAGGTTTGATCTCCTGGAGCGATTCTCCAGATCATCAAGTTTAGCTGCTTGTGTCTCTGTGGTCTTAATAGTGTTATTGTGAGCACGCTGCAGGGGGTATACTGTGTCCTCCAACTCACCCACCCTTCTTTCTGTTTCAGCCGTTCTGTCCTTAACCTTCCCTAGGTCCCCTTTCAAAAAGGACAGTTCTGCGTGGATAGTGTCCAGCCTAGATGTCAGAGTGAGCTGAAGGGCCTGTATGGCTGCCATCAGCTCAGCTCTTGTGGGTTCCACCTCCTCTCCGTTTTCTGCTGTGACTCCATTTTGAGGCCTCACCTCCCCTTCTCCTCTGTCTCCCTCAGAGCCTCTCCCCCCGTCCCTTTGGGGTCTAGATTTCTGCGGCTGGCGTACCTGTGGTGCCTGCATGGGGCTGGGGGATCTGGGAGCCTGGCTGACCTCCGTCTGTGCGGCCTCCGGTGGAGGGGAAGGCCGCGCGCTCTCCTCCTCGATGCCGGCGCCATCTTGTGGGGCCTCCCAGGCGAACTTCGCCAGCTTCTCTACTGCTGCTGTGGGGGCGGACGGCCCGTATTTTGGCATGGCTGCGACCCTTGGCTTCTCCCCTCTCCGCCTGGCTGAGCGATGAGACCGACGGCGGCGTTTTTTGCCTGTTTTGTCCAGGATGTGTGTGCAGGTGCTGGGAGCCGAGGAAGAAAGCGTCCTCACACGCTCATCGCAGGCCACGCCCCCCAGTAGTACTAGTTTAGTTAATTATTTATTACTTGGGGGGCGTGGCTTGACGCCTGAGCGGAATGGACGCACGCTAGACTAGCTCCCGACCCGGACCTCCGTAGCTTTGCTCCCACCTAACTTATACCTGACATGAGCAGATCCAGCCGCTCCCGACAACTGAGAGGAACACCCAGGGACCCTAACTCTCTTTTCGGAAAGACGGTTCCTGATCTCTTCAGATCACACTCCTCCAGGAAAGCCGACGAGGCCTCTAAGATGGCGCCGACCCGTGCAGCCTCCCCGGCAGTGTCACAGTCAGAATCTTCAGACCAGGAGTACGGTAGGCCCGCAAAGCGGGGCGACAACCTCTCCTTTGCCGACTTAAAAACTTTCTCAGACGACATTAAAGCCACCCTGAGAACGGCTATTGCCGAGGTGCGCGACAAAATGGCGGACATAGCGGCCCGCATTACCTCCATGGAGAAGGTGGACTATAAACGAGATGCCCAAATTAAAACCATAGCAAAAGTCTCCTACATACACAACAACAAGCTTATTGAGCATGAACGCCATCTTGAAGACCTCGATAACAGAGGCCGGCGCTGCAACCTCCGAGTTAGAGGGGTCCCTGAGTCCATAGGCCATGACGCAATTGAAGACTCACTGTCAGCCATCTTTAATAAGCTGCTGGATAAACCCAAGGAGAATCTAATTGAATTTGTGAGAGCACACAGAGCCCTACGTCCCCAGGGCAATGAGGGGGACCCACCCAGAGATATAATTTGCTGCCTTCAATCTTTCTCCACTAAAGAAGTGATTCTCTGTGCGGCCAGAGACCAATCAGAAATTACGTTTAATGATAACACAATCGCTATATTCCAGGATCTTTCACCTATAACCCTGGCAAATAGAAGAGCCTTAAATCCTCTACTCCAATTGCTCTCCGACAAGGGCCTAAAATACAGATGGAAGTTTCCCTTCGCCCTAGCTGTTATCGATAAAGACCACACTCTTTCCCTCCGCTCACCTGATGGTCTCCCTGACTTCTGTACAGCGTTAGGGATTGTCACCCCTGATCTCCCACTGTGGTATGCGGACTATATAACCCCGATCTCTGATGCAGGCATAATCAACCTGAAAACACCGTTTTCTGCTTCTTCCAAGCTGAACACCCCTTTAAGAGCCAACACCAAGAAATACTCCACCCCAAGAAGCAAGAAATCTCACACCAGCGATTTCCAATACACTCCCTTGAGACCCTCAGGTGATGATGACTGAACTTTATCCTTGCTAGGTTCCTTATGGTTCCCCCATCCTCATCGTTCCAAGAATTTACCTTACTCAATCTGTTCGTGATATATGTTTAGATATCCCTGCTATCTAACTGCCATATTGATACGATAAGTTGTGCTCCACTGTTCTCTTAAATCTCACATTTTTTCCATTACAAGTATACAGGACTGTTTATTATTGTTTTTCCCTTAAGGAAATGTACGGGTCTATAACTATGTGCTGTTTCATAGTTAAATTATATACAACTGTTGCTGATTTGGTGCACCTACTCCGTCCACCAGGTGTTAACCCCTACTCCCCGCCACAGAGGTCACTGATCCTCTGAACCTATCACCCACAATTTAGTGTGATCCTTCTTACAATAGGAGGCTCTCTCACGTGTGATTACTTTTACCTACCTTGAGCTCCTTATCCCCTTCCTCCCTAACCCCCCCTCCTCACCCCTCTTACCTCCACCCATCCCCCCCCCTCCCTTTCAATACCCCTGTCTCTACAGCTTAATGATATTGTCAACTCACTCTGTTTACTACTTTATCTTCGGACTTTTGCTCACAGCTGTACTGCACACAATGCCACCTCAGACAAACTCCTCCTTCCTGACGTGGAAATGTATCTCCTCAAACGCCAACGGGCTAAACATACCTGAAAAAAAGGACAATGTTCCTAGATTACCTACACAAAGAAAAAGCTCACTTTGTTTTCTTCCAAGAAACCCACTTTAGAGCTAATGCAGTTCCTAGACTAAAGGACAAGCATTTCTTGCAAAGTGGTTATTGCGCTTTTCCCAGCAATTAACCTTCACCAAATTCTAAAATTTCTACAACTTAGCTCAGGTGCGCATTCCCTTTTAGGGTGGTATCCCCTCAATCAACGTTATATCTATCTCTGGTATGCGCTTCTCAGAGCTAAACCATTTACTGTTATATATCTCTAAGCATCACACATTCAAATAATCAAAGTCTCTATTCTGCTATAAAAAGTCCTTAAAAAAATCTGCAATGTCCTTTTAAATCCTCAAATGAACTAGTCTCAAAGCACGATCATCCACCACGTCAGCAATGTCATAAACAGTAACCGCTCACCAGACACTTTGGCTGACCAGGTTATAGATCAGCATCAGCGCTGGTAAATTTACTGTAGATATTATGAGGATAAAGGTATGCCTTAAGATGATGACCTGTAACCTACCAATGTGTGAGTGAGCGCGAGGATACGATGCAGGCTGATTTGAGCATATCATTTACTAGGTAGGAGGGATTCAGAGGCGGGGGTTAAGTATTGAGTATACATAAATCCCTATATCACACTAGGTGACACAGGGGGCGAGTAGCATGGAATCATGGGTAGTGTAGTTTGTATATGGTGAGGATTATGCAATAGATGGGATAGTATCGCGGGAAAGCAAGGAGTTCTAATGGTATGAAGACGGAAGTAGATAACGCGAGAGTACGCGGTGCACGTTAGGTTGAAGGGATGCTGGGTAATGAAGTCCTGGGAGTACGGAGATGTTGTTTGAGCAGTATAGCACGAAATATAAGGCAAGGTTCAGTGTGGGGAAAGCACAATAATGGTGAGAAAGGATCTTTGATAGATATTTAATTTTAATGAAGCAAGGTAATAGAATGGGTGGCGTAGAGATGAACTATAAGAGGCGTCGTCACACTGTCACTAGCCAAGCCCCTGATGAGTCAGCAGTGACGAAACCGGTAGGGCGGAGCCTGGGATGCAGTGTGAAACGCCAGCCCCATGTGGATTTTAAGAAATGCACATTTTGAACTGATGTTTGTGAGTGTAATTTTAAACATTATTTAATTTTAATAAACGGTGTTACGCTATGGAGACCTTTGTTTGAGTTTAAGGTGCTGAGGGAGTGTGGAGACATCTCAAAAAAACCATACGTAACTTGCTGGTTCCAGAGAGGGTCAGCCATTCAATCTGGTGAGCTGCTCAAAGTATTTTGGTGGAGGTTCATTTTCACCTAATTGTATGCTTGAGCACGAGAGGTGTCTATATGGACTAACAGTATTACGCTATGTGGAGGCTTTTTGTCCTGTTTATTTCAAGGTGTGGAGATTGCAGTCTACCAGTGTAAGGGGTGGAACCCCAACCAGCGCTGATGCTGATCTATAACCTGGTCAGCCAAAGTGTCTGGTGAGCGGTTACTGTTTATGACATTGCTGACGTGGTGGATGATCGTGCTTTGAGAGTTCATTTGAGGATTTAAAAGGATATTGCAGATTTTTTTAAGGACTTTTTATAGCAGAATAGAGACTTTGATTATTTGAATGTGTGATGCTTAGAGATATATAACAGTAAATGGTTTAGCTCTGAGAAGCGCATACCAGAGATAGATATAAAGGACAAGCATTACCCTTTCCACTTTTTTGCTACTTCACCTTCGGATAAAACTAAAGGAGTCTCCATAGTAATCCATAAATCTATTAATTTCAAATGCTGCGTGCAAAAGTCCGACCCAGAAGGACGTTTTTTAATACTCCAAGGTACGATAGATGATTTAGATGTTACATTGGTTAACATATATGCCCCAAATTCCAAACAAGTTCAATTTATTTTGAATGTAGTAGATGAGATACTGCTGCTACAAAAAGGTATCTTGATAATAGGCGGTGACATTAATGTACCCCTCCACCCACTACTAGACTCCTCTACGGGAGCCTCATCAATAACCTTTAAGGCACTTAAAAAGATTAAGACCTCCCTGGATAAACTCTCCCTGGTTGATACCTGGCGTCTCCTCCACCCGTCTGACAAAGACTACACGTTTTATTCTGGCCTACACAAGAAGTACGCCAGAATTGACTATTTTTTTATGCAACAAAGAGACATCCCTATGCTAACAGACGCAAAAATAGGTTCTAAAATCCTGGCAGACCACTCACCTATCTCTTGTTCCATCAGAGTTCCCCTCCGTAATTCTAAGCAATTTGCATGGAAACTTAATCCTTTCCTTCTCTCCAACCAAAACAACTTAGACCTATTAAAAGAGGAGCTATCCATCTATTTCCAAATGAACTCTAGCCAAACGACCTCAGATTTGACCATTTGGGAAGCCCATAAACCATACATAAGGGGTGTGTTGATCAAGTTGGGAGCCAAAGCCAAAAGAGAGCACCTTTCCCACTTAAATACTCTATACTCCCAAATTAACTTGCTGGAAGCCCAACACAAACTCAAACCGTTACAAGAAAACCTAAACAAACTCACTGACCTTCGAAACCAACTCCTAGCTAAGCTATCTCTCCAGGCCAAGGGCAAACTTCTATTACAAAAGAAAGTGTTCTATGAGCACGCCAATAAGGCTGGTTCCCTGCTGGCAAAAGCTCTTAGGAAACATTGTGCCAAAACCGCAGTAAAATGCATCACAACTCACAAAAATGAAAAAAGTTTACGTCTGAAGAGATTGCTAAACAATTTAGGTTATTCTACAAAAATCTCTATTACCTCCCCCCCCCCCCTACATCTACAAACCCAGCTTTAAAAAACAGAAAAAAAGACAATAGATGGGTTCCTCTCAAAATTCGGCCTGAATAAACTTTCTATAGATGAGCAAACTTCCCTTAACTCCCCTTTGACCAGGGAGGAGTTCTCAACAGCGGTTAAGGAAGCCAAACCTAATAAAAGCCCAGGACCGGACGGGTTCTCAGCCCAATATTATAAACTATTCTCTGAACAACTATCTCCCTACTTCTTGAAAGCTTTTAACACCATCTACAAGAGTTCTTTGTCTTCTAGGCAACTACTGGAGGCACATATTGCAGTCATCCACAAACCAGACAAGGACCCCCAGAGCTGCTCCAGCTATCGCCCCATCTCCTTGCTCAACCTCGATATTAAAATCTTTGCCAAAATATTAGCCTCAAGGCTGGTACCTCTATTAGAGGCTAGGATCTCCATGGATCAAGTTGACTTCCTCCCAGGCAGGGAGGCAAGGGATGGGACAATGAGGGCTATCGGTATCCAGTCGTGGCTTTCTCGATGCTCCGTGGCGGGGTGTTTCCTCTCCACGGACGCCGAGAAGGCTTTCGACAGAGTGGCCTGGGACTTTGTACAAGCAACCCTCCAACATATGCACATAGGCCGACAAATGTTGGATTGGATCATGCTGCTATACCTAAACCCTTCGGCCCGAATTAAAGTAAATGGTTTACTATCCGACCCTTTTGACCTTGCTAATGGGACCAGGCAGGGGTGCCCCCTGTCTCCTTTAATTTTCATCACTGTCTTGGAACCCTTTCTAAACTCAATTAGAGCTGATCCCTCCATCAGGGGAGTTACAATCAAAGATAAGGAACATAAAGTCTTAGCCTTTGCTGATGATCTTCTTTTCTTTATCACAGACCCGGGGTCATCCCTGCCTGGCCTAATAGACAAACTCAACTATTTTGGATTTCTCTCAAACTATAAAGTAAACTTCTCCAAATCCAGTGCCCTTAACATCTCCCTCGACCCTGCCACAATCTCTACGCTAGTTTCCACCTTCCCATTTTCATGGGCAAAGCAATTCATTAAATTTTTGGGTATTAACCTCCCCTCAAACCAAGACCTCCTCTATCAGCTAAACTTCCTTCCTCTGTTGTCAACTTTCACCAAAAATACGAAGGCTTGGTCGCCTAAACCCCACCTTTCTTGGTTCGGTAGACTAGCTTCCATAAAAATGAACTTACTACCAAGATTCCTATACATCTCTCAGGCTATACCCATCAAGATCCCTAACTCATTCTTTGCTAGCCTCCAATCCATACTTTCAAACTTTCTCTGGAACCATAAACACCCCAGGATAAAATCCTTGATACTCAATCTGCCTAAGTCCGAGGGAGGCATTGCTCTTCCTAACCTCAAAGCCTACCATCAAGCAGCATCCCTTAGCAGAGTCCTGGACTGGTGCTCCCCTTCCCCAGCCAAGCGCTGGTTGCAAATTGAACAGGCCTTTTCTGACTCCGACTTGAGATCTCTTCCCTGGTCGAATCCCTCAAGAGCTCGAATTAATAAAATTGCCCATCCTTTGATGACTACCTCCCTAAATACCCTAACTTCTTTAGCTAAAACTAAAAAACTAGCCTCAATCCCAGGTCCCTTGACTCCACTCCTTAACAACCCAGAGTTCCCCCCTGGTACCACTACCTCCTTCCTCCCTAACTTAAAGAACAGAAACCTAACCTTAAAGGACTTATCCTTTAATGGTCACTGTAAAGACCTTGGCACCCTAGCTCTCCTAACTACAGATGGTAAGCTCCCTCTTTGGATTTTTTTACCAAATTCAAAGCTTTGTAAACTCCGTTTCTAAAAAAGCTAAATTGTCAAAGCCTCTACCATCATTTGAAATGAAGGCCTCAACCCAGACAAACCTTAGACACTCAGTTTCCTTTATCTGCAACCTTCTCACATCTTCAGATTCCTCAGAAATCCCAGGTCCTTTTCAGCAAAAATGGGAATCTCTGCTAAAGAAACCTATCCCCCAGGATACATGGCAAAAAATTTACACTATCTCTCATAAAGCGTCCTTAAATGTGAACATACAAGAACAAAGCTATAAGGTACTCTCCCATTGGTACCGAATCCCCTCCTTTCTCCACAAAGCTAATCTCTTACCTTCCAGCGAGATGCCACAACCAGGGAGGGGATATTTTGCACATCTTTTGGTCTTGTCCCTTACTAACCTCTTTTTGGCAAAAAGTCCATACCATGGCTGAATCTCTTTCCTCCATGTCCATTCCATTTCTTCCAGAGATCTTCCTTATCCACGCTACCCCACTTCCTCTGAAAATCTACAAAAAATCTATTCTTAGACACATAATCAATGCTGCAAGGAGTACTATTCCAGCTCTCTGGAAATCCAACAGCCCCCCCTCTCTCAAACTCTGCTTTATCAAAATTAATCACATCCAGGAAATGGAAGAAATCATTGCATCTGCTCATGGTAACTCATCCCAATTTTTAGACACATGGAAGACATGGTTGGACTTTAAACTCTCAACAGCATATGCTCAAACTATGAGCTCTCAATAAGCCCTAAGATCTTCTACACACTTTAAGTAATGTTCACCCCACTTTACCAAACTGATACTCCTATACTGCCCTATCTAAATACTTTGAACACTCATCCTACCTGGTCTCTCACCTGAGCAGGTATTATACTAATACAATAACCAATGCATCTCTACCTGGCTAATATATAAGCTGTATACTCTACTCAGAACTTGTTATTTTCCCCCCCCACCCTCCTATATACACCATACACATATGTCTTTAGAACTTGTGAGTCCTATTCTGTTTAAGACCTACTCTATTCTTATTCTGACCCCTCCCCACCATACTTGGCGTATTTTATGCTGAAATTGATGTAATATTATACTTCTGCTGTTACTGTTACTGCTTGTGATTGTTTTTTCTTATTAATAAAATCCTTTTGAAAGTGAAAAAAAAAATATTTATTACTTACTGCTGTAGTCTGTTACTTTATTAGTTTCAGTACTGTGTTAGTTAGTTACTGACTGTACAGGCCACCACCACCAGCAGGGTCTGAGTGACCTCTGACTGTCACCTGCCCGAGCCGATTGATTGCTTCTGACCGTGTGTGATCGATTGTAATTGTCACCGACTGTCTGCCGCACGCCTTACTTATAGTGTAGTACGCTAGGTGTTTCTTAGTTACCTGCGTGCTTACTACTACTAGTGTCTACTACTAGTACCCCATTCACTTATTTTTTTTTCACTGTTACTGTGTGATTTAATTATCATCTGTAGTGTGTAATAAATAAGAGTTACAACACACACAGGCCACCACCACCAGCATCCGTTGTGATTGACCTGTGACTGTCACCTGCCCGAGCCTATTGATTGATTGCGTCTGACCGTGTGTGAACATTTGTAATTGTCACCAACTGTCTGCCGCACGACTTACTTATAGTATAGTACACTAGGTATTTCTTAGTTACCTGCGTGCATACTACTACTACTGTCTACTACAATACTACTAGACCCGTTCACTTATTTTTGATTGATTGCGTCTGACCGTGTGTGACCGTTTGTAATTGTCACCGAGTGTCTGTGTGACCACCACCACCACCACTACCACCCCCCACAGAGACTTTTTTAAAGTTTACACCCTTTCCCGCCCTCTTCTACTTTTTTTTTTTTTTACAGTATTTGTATAGTGCACAATGACTGGCAGAGGTAGAGGGCAAGGCACCACCAGGAGAGGCAGCGCCATTGCAGGAGCCACTGCCAGCAGCAGCAGGTCTGGGACTGGTCCACCGCCAGCCACTGACCACAGGGAGGAGGGAGCAGAGGTGCAACAGCAGCGTGTTGCGCCCATCTTTGAGACGGGTCGTCACCCACGACCCACTGGGGAGAGTCAGGTGCAGGATGTGGTGGAAATGATGGCGGGGCAGGAAGCCACCTTTTCCAGCCAAGCCTCCAGCACCAGCGAGACCAGTGCCACCAGCACCAGCACTCCGGTCCGCAGCAGGCCTCCACCAGCACTTGATGCCATGGTCACGGTGACCCCATCAACCATCCTGCCCTCAATGAGCACGCTCTTCTCCCCTGAGACTGTGACCATGTACAGGGATGTTTTGGAGAAGTATGAGTTGGAGATGATGGGGCCATCCAAGGAGGAGGAGTTTGAGGTGCAGAAGTTTGTTGTTGGCACTGAGGAGGAGGGGCGTGATGCAGGGGATGTTGGGGTAGAGGAGTTGGTTGAGGCGGGCTCACAGGATATGTTTGGGGTTGATGATGATGACTTGCTGGATTTTTCCTATGTGCCACCAGTACCACCAGCACAGTTGGTTGAACGCAGCTCGTCATCGGAGGAGAAGGCATCTCTGGCGCAGAGGCGAGGCAGCAGCAAGGCGGCAGCACAGGGTGTGGAAGGCAGGAGCCACAGCCTGCTGCTTCAGTCGCTACCACCACTCGCAGCAAACCTCCAACTAAAACCAAAAAGGCACAATCCTCCAAGGGCACCCAAAAACCCCAGCCCTCAAGCTCAAAGAGCAGGTTGAAGTCCCCAGTCTGGTGATACTTCACCAAGTGCCCAGTGGACGCGACACGTGCAATTTGCAACAGTTGCGGTGTCAAGCTCAGCAGAGGTCGCGATCTGCTCAAGTTGGGTACCTCGTGCCTGCAGACCCACTTACAGAGCAGACATTTTGAGGACTTTAGTGAGTTGGAGAAGCTGATACAAAGTGGTGCAGGCAGTGGTCAGAGCCAGACAGCCACTGCACAGATTTCAGCAGCAGCAGCGGCCGACCCTCCTGCCCATCCAGTAGCAGCAGGAGCACAGCAGCAACTCGCTCCCCCCCCCCCCCCACCGGGCAGCCAGTCCTCAGTGGCCTCATCAGCTCCCTCCACAGTGGCCTCCTCATCCTCCCGTGCAGGCAAAAGCCGCCAGACCCTGCTCAGCTAAGCATTCCCCGGTGTGACCAAGGTGCTTCCTCCTTCCCACAGGCGCATCCGGTTGCTGAACGGGTTGCTTGCCCGGGCCATGTGCTCCTAGCTCCTGCCATATTCCTTTGTGCAGGAGGGGAGTGACATTAGAGCGCTGCTGCAGGTTGGGATCCCGGAGTGGCAAGTCCCCAGCCGCCACTATTTCTCCCGCAGGGCGATCCCAGCACTGCACCGCTCTGCCATGGCGAACGTGGGCTGCGCGCTGGATCATGCTGTGAGTGCGCAGATCCACATAACCATGGATTCATGGAGCAGCCATTTTGGAACAGAGCGTTATCTGTCCTTTACGGCCCACTGGATCAGCCTGGTGGAAAGCCCGAGCAAGGAAGCAGCAGGTCCACCCTCGGGCGCAGCAGCGGCACCAGTGGCCCACTATGTGATGCCACCACGTGGGTTCAGGGGAGAAGCAGCAGCTCCCACTGCCAAGCGATCCCGTCTCTCCAGCAGCGTGAAGGCCCGGCACTGCCAAGCGCTGCTGGAGATGAAAAGCCTGGGGACACACTCCTTGACGGCAATGAACATGCTCCGGTACCTCAGGGAGCAGGAGAGGACGTGGCTGACCCTCAGAGGCCTCACTGTGGGATTGGTGGTGTCAGACAATGCTGCCAACCTGCTGCCTGCCATCAGCAGGGGAGACTTGCTCCACATCCCTTGCTTGGCCCACGTCCTGAACCTGGTGGTGCAAAAGCTCATGCGCACCTACCTGGGGATGGAGGAGCTGTTAGAAGCAGCGCAGAAAATTGTGCGCACATTTTCAGGGCACAGGTCGGATTTTCAGAATTTTAGGAACTGCTGCCTTTCCTATTTTGAGTTACAATCTACATCATCAGGGTCAGAAAGCCAGAGAGTGACATTTATCAAAACTGTTATCCGGGGATTTGCAGACATGGGCTTACAGTCTCCCACTGGTCATGAGACCTTGACCTCTGTACAGCAATTTTTTAAAACCATTTATATATATAAACCAATTATATATGACGATCCCGATATCGCGGTTACTGCAGAAAGCAAACTTAAAACCCTCAGGCAGGGGCATAACACCGTTGAGGTATATGCTGCTGAGTTTAGAAGGTGGGCTGTGTCAGCTAGATGGGGACAGTTTGCCTTACTGGACTGTTTAATGGGGTTATCTGACGCGGTGGCGGATCTTATGTTAAGTCACCCTGAACCTAAGACCATTGATGACGCGATCTCATTGGCAGTTAAGATAGATCGCCGGGTCCGTTATCAGAGGCAAACCCGAGGTAGACTTTCAGGGAGATCCATTCCTGCTGCCGTTTCTTCACCTTCTCTTCCTCGGGATGAGCCGATGCAGATCGGACATTCTAAGTTGTCGGAGGTGGAGAGGAGTCGGAGATGAACTGAAGGACTTTGTCTGTATTGTGCAGAGAAGGGCCATGTAGTACATGAGTAAACAATTCAAAGGAGCGCAATAAAAATGTACTTGCAGCTAAGAGGTGGACTGGTTCCAAAGTCCCAGGGAGAAGTAAAAAACAACAAAGTACCTCAGCGCATAAAGACAACCACCCAACTGTGAGCGGTGATTCAGGGATGGGTAATGTAGCAGTACCTGTGTCCGTAGTTTCCAACCATAGGATTCACCTGATAGGCCCAGACGTAGTAGTATGCTTGCTGTAATCCCGACATGCAGACACCGGCTGCTATTGCAACGATAGTGCCATTCGCCGTACGAGCTCCGCTCTCTGGACTGACTGGAAAGCCTCCCCGGTCACGTGGCCGCCCGAACTTCCGGCTTCCGCTTCCTGCGTGTCAAGCTGGTTAGCAGTAACTCCTATCAGAGTAGTGCAGTGCTCAGAGCTGTTACAAATAAGCGACAATAGTGCACACTGCGAACAGAGCCAGCCACACACGGGGGGGGGAATTACTTACTAGAAGATTTCTCGTTTAATAAGCATTATTGCAAAGTAGCCTCCACTACCCGACTCGAGTTTCGGCTCTCGCCTTTGTCAGGGGGTGTGGCTACATGGTTAGGAGGTTACTTTTATGAGCACAGCTCCTCCCTTCACATTCATTAGGGAGTGACATAAAATACATCAAAAAGGTTAAAAACGTTAACAACGTAGGTAAATTGAAATATAAATAGTGAACTCATAAAACACACATTAAATTTCTCCATATTTAAAATGATCTAACTAAGTAGCGAGCCAATATACATTCCAGGAATTTCCCATTTATTCATCTCTTATAAAACAATTCAAGTCAATGTTAGCATTAAGACCGTTGGGTGTCAGGGTTTGTAATTGGAATATCCAACGGGTCTCAAGCTGTGATAGGGTCTTTATTACACTTCCCCCTCTCCAGTGTGGTTTTATCATATCGATTCCATAGCAGCGGATGCCGGTAGGGTCCCTGCCATGGAATTTTGAAAAATGGTCAGGGACACTGTGTGATTTTTTATCAGGGTGCTCTATATTATAAATGTGCTCTGAACATCTTTTCTTCACACGTCTGCCTGTGTGGCCCACATATTGCAGGCCGCAGGGGCACTCCAGTACATAAACAACGTTAATTGAATTGCATGTAATAAACTGATCGATCACAAATCTCTTTCCGCTGTGAGTCGAGGTAAAGGTGGTCATCCTGCAACCTCCATATTCACAAATTTTGCATTTATTTAACTTTCTGCAAGGGAAGAAGCCTTTCAGCTGAGGGAACATAGGTGGTCTTGTTCCCTTAATGCAATTTTTTACAATTTTATCCCCCAGATTCTGTGGTCTTCTATAAATTATCTTTGGTTTCTCTGGTAGTACGGGGCCTATGATAGGGTCCTCCTTCAAGATACCCCAATTATCGGTAAGCATTTTCTTCATTTTCCTATGATCTCGAGAATATGTGGTTACAAAAGAGAACTCTGAATTTGCAGTGGATGGAGTGGTGGAAGGGATCTTTTTCTTTACTCTAATATCTCTACCTTCCTTCAACACCCTTAGTCTCTCATTTTGGATCAGATCTTTGCTATAACCTTTCTCGATAAATCGATGTTGCAAAATCTCTGATTGTGCCCAATAGTCTGAGTCTTTTGTGCAATTTCTACGCACCCTACAAAATTGGCCTCTAGGGATGTTATGTAACCAGGGGGTATGGTGGCAACTAGTGGAGTCGATATAGGAGTTTATGTCACTCTCTTTAAAGTAGCATTTTGTCTTTAATTCCCCACTTTCAATAAAAATGTTCAAATCCAGGAAATTTACATCTGTTTTGCTGTAGGTGACGGCAAATTCCAGGTTCCAATTGTTGTTATTGATGGACGTAATAAATGAGGTTAAGGAGAGCTCGTCCCCTTTCCAGATAAATAAACAGTCATCTATGAACCGTTTCCAAAACACTAGGGGGCCAGCCTTAAAAGTCTCCAAAATAGTACGTTCCCAGTCTGACATATATAAGTTAGCTATGCTGGGTGCATGCTTGGCCCCCATAGCCACTCCCCTTTTCTGCAAGAAATAGGATCCCTCAAACCAAAAATAATTGCAAGACATGGAAAAGTCCAAAAGCCTACAGATGAACTGTACCTGTTCCAAAGGTAAAGTATCTACTTCTCCCAAATATAAGGCAATGCTCTCAGCAGCCCTATTAATTGGGATACAGGTGTACAGTGATTTCACGTCTGCTGTACATAAAAACATATCGGTCCAATCTAATGTACATGCATTCAATTCTTGTAGTTTTAGTATGACATCCAACGTATCCTTTAAGTAGGAGGGGGTTGTTTGCACTAATGGTTGTAAGAAGGTTTCAATGTATTCCCCCACCCGGTAAGTCACTGAATTAATTCCTGACACTATAGGCCTACCGGGTGGGGCTAGTGGATCCTTGTGAACCTTCGGTAAAACATAAATAACCGGTTTTCTTGGATATTTAATGTTTAAAGAGAATCTGTACTCTGAAATTCTTACAATAAAAAGCATACCATTCTATTCATTATGTGCTCCTGGTCCCCTCTGTGCTGTTTCTGCCATTCTCTGCTGCAAACCTGGCTTGTAATTGCCAGTTTTAGGCAGTGTTTACAAACAAACTAACCAGCTTCTAATAGGCTCAGCTAAGCAGAGTGTGTTAGTCACACAGAGCCTGCAGGGGGTGTGTACAGCTTCTAGCTAATCACAAGCAGCCCTGCACATTCCAGTCTGACTGCCTCAGCCTGACTGTGCCGACTATAGAGAGAAGATTAGATCATATAACAGAGATAACACAGCTACTGTGCAATTAGGAAAAGCTGCAGTAAGCCAGACCACATTAGAAAAGGCATAGGAACTTATAGCATAGAAGAAATAAAGATAAACAATTTGTTACAGAGTCTCTTTAAATAGTCAAACTCCTGTTGGTCTAAAATTCCAGCTTGCAGACCCTCTTTCAGTAAAAACTCTAAGTTGTTTCTAAAATCTTCTGTGGGGTCACGTTTTAACCTAGAGTAGGTGTCAGCATCCTCTAGTTGCTTCCTTATCTCTTTCAGATATAGATCGGTTTCCCACACTACAATACCCCCCCCCCCCCTTTATCTGCAGGTTTCACAGTCCAGGTTTCCTCCTTCTGCATAGTTTTAAGAGCTTTAGTTTGTTTGGCTGTAAAATTAGATGCACAGGGGTGGTTAATTGTGGGTTTGATCTCTTGTAATTTTTAACAAAAAGGAAAAAACGGGATATCTGAAACCATGTATATGGTGCCCGTCTCACCCGTGGAT